>NC_031498.1:30961301-30970261 GCF_000237925.1 Schistosoma mansoni | reverse complement strand
ACTGTAGGTGATTTGCATGATGTGAAATGTCGAAATAATGTGGGATAGTGTGTGTGGGTTTATTAAAGCATGTGAATGGGTGAGTTGTATAAAGTTCAGTTCGTTGAGCGTGATAAGAATTTTAGAAATGATAATGAATGTCACTCTCTATCATTACATTCATATGACTGATAATCAGTGATGATAACCGACACTACAAGACCATAGATAATAATAAACATAAGCAAAGAGGCTAACTATGGTTTTACTAATATTGTCAATTGAAATCATACATTCCTTGTTAAAAACAGCTTTTTCATTAGCATTAATTGAAATTGTAGTAAAGGAGAACACTAGTGAGGACAAACGTATGTACTTGAATAGAGAATTACAGAATCCCCCAGAACAATCTGAGGACCACACAGTAAACACATTTTTCGCAAAATGTCAACCAATTATCTCTTCAACTACTCAAATGAAATTTCATTAGATGTTCACTGCACAGCTCATCAATTAGCGATGGTCTTAAGAACGTTGAAACGTGATCCCATGGTTCTGTGGATAACTGCTTGTGGCCCATCGCGCACACTCTTTTTATTGTAGAGCACTTGATGTGTTGGCTTTGTGCTTCAAAATGACCTTCCACCGGAGACATAAGTTGATGGGATAAGGTGAAGTATCACACTTTCAGAGTTGTCTCTTTATAATCATTGCATCAGTTATGATAAAGCAACATTACTTTACATGTGGGCGGTTTGATGATTGTACATTATTGCTGTCACAGGCTTATGTACTCATTAGCTCGACATCGCCCTCGAGCATTAGGTTACTGCTTTTAGTTTTACTAATCTCACAACAAAAAGTTTGACAAAGTATGACGGTAAGCAATACATTTTATAGCCTACATATATTAGTTGATTTATGACGGTAGGCAGGCCTGATCAACACGTCAAGGTAACAACTGCGTTCAGTCTCATTGTTTATATACATCATTATTAAACCACGTTAGAAATTGTTCTCAAGCACGTAGAAAATGCTTACTTCTAAGAGGTGAATAAATTATTACACGAAGAGTAAGATGAATATTCTATGTAATTTGTCTATTTAAATTTATCTATTTTAACTCCGCCTGTAGCTCTTCTAGAGTTACTGCCGATCCCAAGCCCGGGTAAAGGAGGAGGGTCTGGCACGGGGTTAGCGACCCCATCCCGTAGAAAAGCTAACTCGCTAAAAAAACGCTAACCAGAAAAAATAATTCAAACCATTTAAACTCTGCCCTGGGAGTTGAAGGAATAATTATGACGTCTCATGATGAAAGCCGAAATTCTTCGGAAGTCACGAGACCGATGCACCTTCTGACAACCAGAGCAACACTCTTTATAGGTACATGGAACGTCCGGACAATGTGGGAGACAGGAAAGAACAGTCAAATAGCAATGGAAATGAGGAGATACAACTTGGCAGTACTCGGAATCAGCGAAACCCATTGGACACAAACTGGACAACAAAGACTAAGTACAGGAGAGATGCTGCTGTACTCCGGTCACGAAGGGGAAAATGCTCCACACACTCAGGGAGTTGCTCTAATGCTGTACAGAGAAGCACGAAATGCACTTGTAGGATGGGAATCTCATGGACCCAGGATAATCAAAGCATCATTCAGAACAAAGAAGCAAGGGATCACAATGAACGTTATCCAATGTTATGCACCCACCAATGATAGCAACGACGATGATAAAGATCAGTTCTATGAAAGGCTGCAATCAATTATGGAGAAGTGCTCACGAAAGGACCTCACAATCCTGATGGGAGATCTAAATACTATAGTCGGAGCGGACAACACAGGATATGAAGATGTAATTGGACGACATGGATTAGGAGAGAGAAATGAAAATGGGGAGAGACTTGCAAACCTATGTGCATTCAACAAATTGGTTATAGGCGGCACAATATTCCCACACAAGCGCATACACAAAGCTACATGGATCTCACCGGACCAAACCACAGAGAACCAGATAGATCACATCTGTATCAACAAAAAATTCTGAAGATCAATGGAAGATGTGAGAACCCGGAGAGGAGCTGACATAGCTTCAGATCACCACCTGGTTGTGGCCAAGATGAGACTGAAGCTAAAGAAAGACTGGACAACTAGACAAACAGCACTACAAAGGTTCAATACAGCCTTCCTTCGAGATATTGACAAGCTACACGAATTCAAGATAACTCTCAACAACAGGTTCCAGGCTCTACAGGATCTACTGAAAGAACAAGAAAATACTTTGAAGGACAACTGGAAAGGGATAAAAGAAGCACTAACTTCAACGTGTCAGGAGGTTCTTGGTCCTAAGAAGCATCATCATAAGGAATGGATCTCTATGAGAACCCTGGACAAAATTCAAGAAAGGAAGAACAAGAAACTAGCAATTAACAACAGCCGAACACGAGCAGAGAAAGTCAAAGCACAAGCAGACTACGCAGAAGCAAACAGGGAAGTGAAGAAAAGCATTAAAGCCGACAAGCAGAAATACATGGGAGAACTAGCAACGACGGCGGAAAAAGCTGCAAGAGAAGGGAAAATGAGACAACTATATGATACAACGATGAAATTGGCAGGGAGATATAGCAAACCAGCGAAACCATTCAAGGGCAAAGAAGGAAAGACAATCACGGATATTGAAGAACAGAGGAAACGATGGGCAGAATACTTCGAGGAACTGCTGAATAGACCAGCCCCATTGAACCCACCGAACATCGAAGCAGCACACACAGACCTTCCAATAGATGTCACTCCACCAACGATCGAAGAAGTCAAGATGGCCATCAGACAAATCAAAAGTGGGAAGGCGGCAGGACCTGACAATATACTAGCAGAAGCACTGAAGTCAGACATTGAAATAACTGCAAACATGCTTCACCTTCTATTCAAAAAGATTTGGGAAGAGGAACAAGTGCCAATGGACTGGAAAGAAGGATATCTCATCAAGATACCAAAGAAAGGAGATCTGAGCCAATGTGAGAACTGCAGAGGCATCAGTTTGTTATCAGTACCAGGAAAAGTTTTCAACAGAGTGCTGCTGAATCGGATGAAAGACGCAGTAGACGCTGAACTTAGGGATCATCAGGCTGGATTCCGTAATGATCGGTCGTGCACAGACCAGATTGCGACACTACGGATCATCGTTGAACATTCAGTTGGGTGGAACTCATCACTATACGTCAACTTCATCGACTATGAGAAGGCATTTGACAGCGTGGACAGGAGAACATTATGGAAACTTCTTCGACACTATGGAGTTCCTGGAAAGATTGTCAGCATTATCCAAAACTCATACAATGGACTACAGTGCAAAGTCATGCATGGAGGGCAGCTGACAGATGCATTTCCAGTAAGGACCGGAGTCAGACAAGGCTGTCTACTCTCCCCATTCCTCTTCCTTCTAGTGATTGACTGGATTATGAAGAATTCGACATCTGAAGGGAAATACGGAATACAATGGACTTCTCGGAATCAATTAGATGATTTGGACTTCGCAGATGACCCATCCCTCCTCTCTCATACACACGAACAAATGCAGATGAAGACCGCAAATGTTGCAGCAGCCTCCACATTCACAAAGGGAAAAGCAAGATTCTCAAATACAACACGAAGAACACCAACCCAGTCACATTTTATTGGGAAACTCTGGAAGATGTACACGTACCTAGGAAGAATCATCGATGAACAAGGAGGATCGGATGCAGACGTAAAGGCGAGGGTTGGCAAAGCAAGGGCAGCATTTCTACAATTGAAGAACATATGGAACTCAAAACAACTCTCAACCAATTTCAAGGTCAGAATCTTTAATACGAACGTCAAGACAGTCCTACTGTATGGAGCTTAAACGTGGAGAACTACTACGGCCATCATCAGGAAGGTACAAGTATTTATAAATAGTTGTTTACGCAAAATACTCAACATTCATTGGCCAGATACTATCAGCAACAGCGTTTTATGGGAGAGGACAAACCAGCTTCCAGCTGAAGAGGAAATTAGGAAAAGACGTTGGAAGTGGATCGGACATACATTAAGAAAATCAACAATGTGCATCATGACTCAATCCCTAACTTGGAATGGTGAAGGGAAGCGGAAAAGAGGAAGGCCAAAGAACACACTACGCCGAGAAATAGAAGCAGATATGAAAAGGATGAATAGCAACTGGAAAGAACTGGAAAGGAAGGCTCAGGACAGAGTTGGATGGAGACTGCTGGTGAGCGGCCTATGCTCCTCGACGAGGGGTAACAGGCGTAAGTAAGTAAGTAAGTAAGTATGAATATACGACAGATGACTTTTGCTAGTTTTAACTTCACAAGATTAAGTAATTTTTAAACGATAATCTTTAACTACTCAAATGATATTTCAGTAGATTTAGATAGATTAGATTACAAGGTAGTGGTAAACGTTCCGATATCTAATACAAACCACTGTTTCATTGCTTTCAGATAACAAAACATCGACACGGACATTGAACTCTTTTTCATATTTATTAACTGCGTGTTCACACTCTCTTCGTCATAATGCACATTCACTTATATATTATAATTCGGCACACAATCCACAGCATCATTAGACAAACCAGTTTGTATACGTTTCACCAAGTCATGATGCCCTTTCTTAGCTAAAGACTCAGAAAAGAATATTCATAAGAACTTTCTCGAACTTCCTGACGGTGTAAATTAACGTAGAGATAACTATGTGATATGTGATGGAGATGAATTCACAAATAATAACGTGAAAACAGTGTTCTGAGCACTCTAATTGATAAATCTGAAAAAATCTTAAGATCTCGACAGATGATATACCTAATGTCAGTATATGAATTGTCACAGACACTTATACACTCATTCATAACTAAATAGTCGATGTAATAGACCTTAGTGACAAGATTGTAAAGGCTCATATAATGTTGAGATGAAATAAATACGGTTTATTCATTATAATGCGTTTCTGCCGCACAATGTCATTTTCTGAATCATTTTAATCATACCTATCCCTTTTGACTGCACAATATGGTCTTCAATGAATTATAAATGTGAAAGGTGTGTGTTCAGTTAACAAAACTATAGAAGGCAAAATATGAAAAATAACGAAATAAACAGTCAACTCTAAGCTTTATGGAATTGTGAATCATGCGTCAATATCTATCTCAATAACACCAGTCAACATTCATACAAATGAAGACTTTTCAGTGAAGTTTCTCTTTGATCATTTAAGTTTCTGACAATGTACAAACGCACTTATAGTTGATTTATTAGGCATGTAGTAAGCATGTGGTAAAATAGTAAAGTTTTACATAATTATCAAAGATATTTAAAATCATTCAAGTAGTAGTGTATGCGAACACAAATAGAGATAGTCTTATGTATGTTAAAGTAGATTTACAGAATATCTTAGTAAAATTGCATAATAATATAGCTTATTCCTCATTTCCAAAACTGTCAATCAACTGTCACAGATTTCATGTGTTCCTCCATTTCCACATCAATTGAATTCTGTTCTTATCCTTTCCCCCCACTTCTTGATCTTCTAAACATTGTGCTACCAGCTATTCTTATGTTCACCATCAATAAAATATTGATTAATTGATTGATTTAGCCAAGTTATTATCTAATGAGAACTCAATTTTATTTTAACCGACCGAATAATTAAACAATAGTAAAAATAATAAAACAGTGAATGGTATGAACACACTTATTTATCTAGTGAACGACTACTGAAATTTCATTTGAGTAGTTAAAGATTATCGTTTGAAAATTACTTAATCTGGTGAAGTTATAACAAGAAAAATTCATCTGTCGTATATTCATACGGACTTTAAATAGATGAATTACTTAGAATATTCATCTTACTCTTCGTGTAATAATTTATTCACCTCTTAGAAGTAAGCATTTTCTACGTGCTTGAGAACAATTTCTAACGTGGTTTAATAATGATGTATATAAACAATGAGACTGAACGCAGTTGTTACCTTGACGTGTTGATCAGGCCTGCCTACCGTCATAAATCAACTAATATATGTAGGCTATAAAATGTATTGCTTACCGTCATACTTTGTCAAACTTTTTGTTGTGAGATTAGTAAAACTAAAAGCAGTAACCTAATGCTCGAGGGCGATGTCGAGCTAATGAGTACATAAGCCTGTGACAGCAATAATGTACAATCATCAAACCGCCCACATGTAAAGTAATGTTGCTTTATCATAACTGATGCAATGATTATAAAGAGACAACTCTGAAAGTGTGATACTTCACCTTATCCCATCAACTTATGTCTCCGGTGGAAGGTCATTTTGAAGCACAAAGCCAACACATCAAGTGCTCTACAATAAAAAGAGTGTGCGCGATGGGCCACAAGCAGTTATCCACAGAACCATGGGATCACGTTTCAACGTTCTTAAGACCATCGCTAATTGATGAGCTGTGCAGTGAACATCTAATGAAATTTCATTTGAGTAGTTGAAGAGATAATTGGTTGACATTTTGCGAAAAATGTGTTTACTGTGTGGTCCTCAGATTGTTCTGGGGGATTCTGTAATTCTCTATTCAAGTACATACGTTTGTCCTCACTAGTGTTCTCCTTTACTACAATTTCAATTAATGCTAATGAAAAAGCTGTTTTTAACAAGGAATGTATGATTTCAATTGACAATATTAGTAAAACCATAGTTAGCCTCTTTGCTTATGTTTATTATTATCTATGGTCTTGTAGTGTCGGTTATCATCACTGATTATCAGTCATATGAATGTAATGATAGAGAGTGACATTCATTATCATTTCTAAAATTCTTATCACGCTCAACGAACTGAACTTATACAAACTCACCCAATTCACATGCTTTAATAAACCCAACACACACTATCCACCATTATTCGAACATTCACAATCATGCAATCAACCTACAGTTTACAGAACAATTGAATTTGAAATAAATATTAAGGAAATTTTATTATCAAAGTGTTTTTGCAGTATACTAAGTAGTCGATTCCCTCAAATCTTCAAGTGAGTAAACAGATAAGATGATGTTTGGAGGTGATCAACAGGAAACTCTGAACCCGATTCTCCTGCTACATGTCACTAATCAGCAAGGTGTACCTGTATTCTTAAGGGAACTGATGTTATTTGACGAATTCGATCTCGGAACACACAGCTTCAATAGGTATTATGCTCATTGGTGATGGTTCGAGAGAGAATGTGATGCGAGATAACAGTCTACTAGTTGTTTGTTATTTTATTTGTTGGCATTTCGTCATCTTCATTAGAGACAAATGAACGCTAATCTTTTACAATTACACTGTACTCGAGACCATAATGTATTAGACAACAAAGGAGAATGGTTGAAGTGATCAGGAAGGTAATATTTTCCAACAAAAAGATATTATTCTTGATCTACCATATTTGTTTGAGCTAATCACAACATGCACTACATTTGCCCACTCAAATCTTTTTACACTGAGGACTGTTAAATGACGAATCAGACAGGAATATCTATTTCAATATTACATACATATTCATCACATTTCCTATTTGTGTTCTTCCTATCTAATGTGCGTTTTTTCATATGAAATACTTTTATCAAGGTAATAATAATGATGATAATAATAGTTTACACTACCTGATCGTGTGATTATAAGAAAGAAAAACCATCAGTTTGTTGACCTCAGATATTGTTTTTGCAAATGTCATTTGTTTGAACTTTCTTGTTGTTTATCCACTACCTTGTAATCTAACTAAATATATATGATGGTTTATTCATTTGTATATTTAGCCTGATATAAATCTTCAACATAATGAGGAATATTGTTTACTAATGATGCTTTCATATAACCGACAGTCACTTGAGTATACGGAACATAGGTGAAATAAAATTTCATTTTAAAAATGGTTACTACTAAGTATGGAGAGACTGAAGTTTAAACAAATAGTTTTCATGTGTACTCATAGATGGCCTTGCATCAGATATGCATAAACACTGTAATTATTACTCATCTAGTATCAAATGAGTTCAGTTATCGTTATCTTGAAGATATGTCTGTATCCTCACTACATCAAGCCAAGGAACTATCAATAATATTTCCGGTTTGTTTGATAATGTAATTTCCTCCTAATTTTGCAACAATATCGAAATGAATGTCTCCATAATGAAGCATTTGTAGAAGAATCCGTTGATAGTCTGCCAATTACGTTAGTCTCCATCGTCAGCAGCAGACTGGGATGAATTCTCATGTTTGAAGTTTGAAGTTTGCGTTACGCTTACACGGTATTTATTATAAAGTGCTTTTATATCGTTTAACCCTAGTTTATAAATCAATAATAACATTCAATTAACCCTTAAAGGAAAATGGTTCGACTGACACAAAAACGAGCTCGAAAAAGTCCTATTTCTTCAGAGATTAACAACTCTGGTCTTACCTTTACCCCATGCTCTGCAACTCCTGTTGCATCAGATAATAGTGGGAGTGGACTTATTCCACACATGTTGCTGGATGACTCAATGTCAAACTTAATAATGAGTTCTAACTCACGCGCTGAAGGTATCGATCATAATTAAAGCGAATTAGCCGCTGTCTATAAGCAATTAAGCGACATGCGTTCTAATTAGACTCCACTTTAAAGTGGAGTGACTTGCGTGCTTTTCATTAAAGCATGATGATCTTCAGCTAGAACTAAAGACACTGTCATCCCTTAAACTGCTGTTGTCAAAGGATGTAGTTACCTCTGAACTCGAAGACAGGATCAAAGTAGAATCCGTTATTGACTTGATAGCTAGTGAAGTCACCAAGCGAATAATCTCTCGAAATAATGTGATTATATATAGTATACCGTACAAAGTTGCCATTAAAACTGTAAGAAACTTGATACTAAAGGCAGCTAATCTCCAGGACAGTCCATGTTCATGTATCAGACTTATACAACAGCATCAAACATACTCGTGCCCTATCCT
>NC_031498.1:30945830-30961101 GCF_000237925.1 Schistosoma mansoni | reverse complement strand
CTGAACCCACTGGTGCAGCTAATCTGTCTCATGATAGTCAGTGTACTGATATACCAATGCAGTGTGCTAGTTTGCCTCTCATACCCCTAGTGGCTCTAGATAACCAGGACATATCTGATGGAGACGCCAATGCCATTCTTTCCAGTGTAATATCTGAAGCCTGCAATCAAACACCTAATTCTATTGTGAAGGCTCCTAAAACACTGCTAAGACTAAACAGTCTATACCAATTAGGAAGAAAGTTGATAAAAAACCTTCTGCTTCTGGACCGAATACCAAAAATATGTCAACGGCCTTACCGAACAAAAGTATAATTTCTGAAAGCATGCTTAACCCTACTCATCGTGAGGGAGGTTATAAGGACACATTTCGTTCAAATGTCACATGAGACAGCCACTACAACCATCATGTAAGCAGGCCTACTTTTAGACAGACGGCAATGAACCAACGTGCCCCATGGTTTCCCTCAAATGTTATAAATACTAAACTTACAAGATGTAACTCTTATCATCACTTTCGCAATGGGGAAGATGGAATACTAGGTTACGCACCATCAACGCAACCCCAGCTTGCAGGCCCCTGACTTAATTGTCCACCAAGACAATTACAGCAAATTATTCCACCTTACCAAAATAAGGATTTTTTTAAGCCTCCAGAAATCACTTGTTCCACTAGCACTACAATTCGCTCAAGCTATAGCTCATATGATCCGGCAAACACATTAAACCATAGTTCAGGCATAGCTAGAACTCATACCTTCGATAAGGATGCTCTCGGTTTTTTTATACTACACACTGCCTTTTTAAACTTATTACTTATTAACGCACGTTCACTTCTGAACAAAATTTCAGCCTTGAGAACCTTAGCCTTTCTAGCCAAGCCTTCTTTTATACTTATCACTGAAACATGGTGTTATCAAGCAGTAGCCGATTCCGAATTAAATATCCAGAACTATCGACTATATCGCTGTGACAGAGAAACTAAGCGAGGAGGCGGTTGTCTTATATTTGCTTTGGATACCTTAACAACCAATAAAGTTGAAGATAGTATCTTGAATAGTTTACCAGAATCGATCTGGATATCAATCAATACCCTAAACCATAGTCTACTCCTAGGTTGTATATATAGAGCTCCTGATAGTACTGATAATTTGATAGATTGTATTATCAATGCATTTATACACGCATCTACTCTAAACTTCAGCGCTAAGATTATCACTGGTGATTTCAATTATCCTGGGATTAACTGGAGTACCGGTAGTTGTCAGTCTAGCAATGATGAATTTTTATCAATCCTCAATCTGTACTGCTGGTCACAGTGTGTTCGTACCCCAACAAGGAAGATAATATACTTGATCTAATATTTAGTAGAGATTTCATCCCCCTATCTGTACAAGTATACAACGAGTTTGAAAGCAGTGATCATAAGATAGTCGCTTGTGCTCTCCCCATCTATCCCTCCCACAGCCGACCAATTCAAAGATCCTGAAATTATAGAGACTATGAGCATGCAGACTGGGACCTCTTGCGCTCACTGGTCAAACTCTCAGACTGGGATGAATTCTTCTCATGTAAGAGTCTCACAGGTGCCATCAACATAATCTATTTGATTGTTAACTTTTGTCTAGATTCCTGTGCACCAATTGAGACTTACAGGATTAGTAAACATTACGAATTATATATACCAGCTAATTATCGTAATAAACTACGACGCCTACAGAAACGTTATTTTAAATCTAACGACTTCACAGTAGTTACACATATAACAATAATTTTTAACCAAATTAAGTAGGAACACAGGTTAAATGCCATTAATGAAGAGCTATTAGCACTAAGTACTAGCTCAAAAGTGCAAAACCTAATCCGCCTTTACAATAAACGTGCTAAACCAACTCAAAATGTTGATATACCATGCATCCTGCATAATAATAATAGTATTATATATGATCCAAAAACTATAGCAGACCGTTTCAGTGGTAATTTTTCAAATGGCAAACAATCCATAAATGGCTCTGTTTCAAGAGTTATATGCATGACTGGTATCTCAATTAAATTTAACTCCTTCACATGTCTGAAAATTAGTAAGTTTATAAATAACCTCAAGGTTTCGAAAGGTCACAGAGCAGACGGGATTTCATCATTTTTCTACAAATATGGTGGTCCATATATTCCACTTCTTCTCCTTAAGCTGTATACTCTCTCTATGAAATCAGGCTCTTATCCTGACCGTTGGAAAACCGCGTACATCATACCACGTTACAAATCCGAAGATTAGACTAACATGAACAACTATCGGCCAATAAATATTACTCCAGTTATCTCTAGGATTATGGAAAAAATTATTAGTGACGAACTATCCAACTATTTATTGACTGAACAATTTATTGATAATACATTATCGTGTCGAGTACAGTGTAATTGTAAAAGATTAGCGTTCAGTTGTCTCTAATGAAGATGACGAAGTGCCAACAAATAAAATAACAAACAACTAGTAGACTGTTATCTCGCATCACATTCTCTCTCGAACCATCACCAATGAGCATAATACCTATTGAAGCTGTGTGTTCCGAGATCGAATTCGTCAAATAACATCAGTTCCCTTAAGAATACAGGTACACCTTGCTGATTAGTGACATGTAGCAGGAGAATCGGGTTCAGAGTTTCCTGTTGATCACCTCCAAACATCATCTTATCTGTTTACTCACTTGAAGATTTGAGGGAATCGACTACTTAGTATACTGCAAAAACACTTTGATAATAAAATTTCCTTAATATTTATTTCAAATTCAATTGTTCTGTAAACTGTAGGTTGATTGCATGATTGTGAATGTTCGAATAATGGTGGATAGTGTGTGTTGGGTTTATTAAAGCATGTGAATTGGGTGAGTTTGTATAAGTTCAGTTCGTTGAGCGTGATAAGAATTTTAGAAATGATAATGAATGTCACTCTCTATCATTACATTCATATGACTGATAATCAGTGATGATAACCGACACTACAAGACCATAGATAATAATAAACATAAGCAAAGAGGCTAACTATGGTTTTACTAATATTGTCAATTGAAATCATACATTCCTTGTTAAAAACAGCTTTTTCATTAGCATTAATTGAAATTGTAGTAAAGGAGAACACTAGTGAGGACAAACGTATGTACTTGAATAGAGAATTACAGAATCCCCCAGAACAATCTGAGGACCACACAGTAAACACATTTTTCGCAAAATGTCAACCAATTATCTCTTCAACTACTCAAATGAAATTTCATTAGATGTTCACTGCACAGCTCATCAATTAGCGATGGTCTTAAGAACGTTGAAACGTGATCCCATGGTTCTGTGGATAACTGCTTGTGGCCCATCGCGCACACTCTTTTTATTGTAGAGCACTTGATGTGTTGGCTTTGTGCTTCAAAATGACCTTCCACCGGAGACATAAGTTGATGGGATAAGGTGAAGTATCACACTTTCAGAGTTGTCTCTTTATAATCATTGCATCAGTTATGATAAAGCAACATTACTTTACATGTGGGCGGTTTGATGATTGTACATTATTGCTGTCACAGGCTTATGTACTCATTAGCTCGACATCGCCCTCGAGCATTAGGTTACTGCTTTTAGTTTTACTAATCTCACAACAAAAAGTTTGACAAAGTATGACGGTAAGCAATACATTTTATAGCCTACATATATTAGTTGATTTATGACGGTAGGCAGGCCTGATCAACACGTCAAGGTAACAACTGCGTTCAGTCTCACTGTTTATATACATCATTATTAAACCACGTTAGAAATTGTTCTCAAGCACGTAGAAAATACTTACTTCTAAGAGGTGAATAAATTATTACACGAAGAGTAAGATGAATATTCTATGTAATTTGTCTATTTAAATTGATCTATTTTAACTCCGCCTGTAGCTCTTCTAGAGTTACTGCCGGTCCCAAGCCCGGGTAAAGGAGGAGGGTCTGGCACGGGGTTAGCGACCCCATCCCGTAGAAAAGCTAACTCGCTAAAAAAACGCTAACCAGAAAAAATAATTCAAACCATTTAAACTCTGCCCTCATTCTCGTTATTTTAGTAATATAACTTCACACAACTTCAAATTAACCGCTGATTGGTTGAAATGCTCCTTGATGACTCACGAGCTTGTCATTTCGCTTGCGAGAAAAATGCAGGGTCATCCCAACAGTTATAAAACCTAGTGAACTTGGGCCACAAAATCAGTTAATTGAAAGTGAAAAGTATCAGTCAGATGATATCAAAGGCCGCTGCAGGAATATGAATTAGAAGGCTTTTACCAATCTTATCCTCTAAAGAAATGACTGACTTGTGATAAAATCTAGATTATAGATGAGAGGGGGTTTTGTGGAGAATTTAGTATTTTCACTTTTGAAATCATGAGTCAATTGAAGCTAGACCGCCATCGAAAACCTGGAAGCACTGGACGGCCGTTTCGTTAACATTAACACCGTTGGATGCCGGCTCAGCGGTCTACCGGTTAAGGGCTCTGGCTCGAGACTTCGATGGTGATATAGCTTCAATTGACTCATGATTTCAACAGCGGAAATCTAGATTATCAGCATGGGGTTGTGGAGGCTTAAGTTTTTCATTGAGCTCATGAACCGATTGATGTTAGACCACCGTTGAAAATCTGGAGGCACTGGACGGCCGGTTGGTCCTACTGTGGGTCTCATTGTTTATATACATCATTATTTAACCATGTTAGAAATTGTTCTCAAGCACGTAGAAAATGCTTACTTCTAAGAGGTGAAAAATTATTACACGAAGAGTAAGATGAATATTCTATGTATTTCATCTATTTAAAGTCCGTATGAATATACGACAGATGAATTTTGCTAGTTATAACTTCACCAGATTAAGTAATTTTCAAACGATAATCTTTAACTACTGAAATGAAATTTCAGTAGATTTTCACTACACAAATAATTGTGTTCATATGGCTAATTGATGGGTGACCATGTTTTCAATGACTTCCAGTTCAAGCTGAATTCAGCTCGTTTTTGAAGGAAACGAAGAAGATGATCCATGAAATGTGTTCATACCTTATCCTATAAGAATTTAAAAAGTAACTTAAGTAAACAGATAGATAGAGATTCCCAAATTTGCTCTATTCTCTCCTCAAATTAAAAAGAAACAAAGAAGGAGATTAACTTCATGTTATGCAATGTTGTTTTGATCAATTTTACAAACCTCAATTGAAATCAATTCCATGAATGATTAGTAATGTATCATATGTTGTATGAAAGAAGATGAAGATTCATAGTAGAATGTGTTTGTCTTTTGTTATTTAATATGCCTGAGTATAAATTTATAACGATATTACGATTACTACAAACTCATCAGCAAACGCGTCAATGTCCGACTACTTTGACTGTTGTAAGCCAAGTTTAACAAATGGAAGAAATCATTGCATAAGATCATAGAAGTAGGAATAATGCCCGTCAGCTGAACTGACGAGCTTTAGGTCTTGTGAACTGCATTATACACTTAAACCACGGACACAGAATATAGTGATTTATTAACTGATATCAATTAACGGGTGGTGTGGCACAATCAACCTGTTTTTGTTGAGGAGTCACAGATGAAGATGAACCGCGGTTCAATACTTCATGGTTTTCAGTGGTTTTCTAACTTACATTAGTTCGTGATGTTAATTATATTCAACGATCAGTACAAACCATTATTGATGATAAGTAACAATTGTGCATTATTTATTACTTTTGTAAAATAACAATGATAAGTTTGATGTAGTTCATTGTCAGTAAGGTAAACATAATTTCGGTTGTTTTATTATTTCGTTTAACATGGCTATGTCAATCAATAAATTAATATTTTATTGATGGTGAACATAAGAATATCTGGTAGCACAATGTTTAGAAGATCAAAAAGGGGGGGGAAAGGATGAGAACAGAAATCAGTTGATATGGAAATGGTGGAACACATGAAATCTGTGACAGTTGATTGACAGTTTTGGAAATGAGGAATAAGCTGTATTATTATGCAATTTTACTAAGATATTCTGTAAATCTACTTTAACATACATAAGACTATCTCTATTTGTGTTCGCATACACTACTACTTGAATGATTTTAAATATCTTTGATAATTATGTAAAACTTTACTATTTTACCACATGCTTACTACATGCTTGATAAATCAACACACCTTTTACATTTATAATTCATTGAAGACCATATTGTGCAGTCAAAAGGGATAGGTATGATTAAAATGATTCAGAAAATGACATTGTGCGGCAGAAACGCATTATAATGAATAAACCGTATTTATTTCATCTCAACATTATATGAGCCTTTACAATCTTGTCACTGAAGACTATTACATCGACAATTTAGTTATGAATGTGTGCATAAGTGTCTGTGACAATTCATATACAGACATTAGGTATATCATCGGTCGAGATCTTAAGATTTAGCAGTTTTTTACTAAATGTCAAACATTTATCAAGTGTTCTTCCGCTTCTTCAGTTTTTTTTTCATGAGGTTTTCACTAACCTAAAATTCAGTGGTCCGCAAATGTGTTTCACTGTGTTTGATGGATGTTAAAGTACTCAAACCTTTGACACTCGGGTCCCTCTAAATAAATCAGTCAGAAGCATTGATTAATAAACATCAAATATCATCCATTCAATTCACTATTCATTATACACCATTGTTAGTAATGATGACACACGAAAATTTCACAAATACTGGTAGAATGTGCATTCGTACAATCATATAAATTATCTCTTGGTAACTGATATTCAGTGTGCTAAGTATACACTAGTTTATACCTTGTTGACGAATAATTTGTTTCGTAAAATTTGTGTTCTGGATGTCACATCTGATCGCGATCCTAATATCAATCGACACCTTTATAATTGACGTCTTAATTAAACAGACAATACAGATCATATATTTTTCAATGGAGGATCAAAATTCACTGTTCTGGGATTCAAAACGGAAATTCGACATTCTCTTACTATTTCTCATAACGTGATGCTTAATTTTCAAATAATCACACTTCTTTGATTAAAATCGCTTCATTGGAATTCACCTTGATTAGTTGTTTAGATATGTTCTGTAAAATATCAAAAACCTAGTAGTTTTTACTAAACATCAAAATTTCAATGGTTTGAGCTTCTTCAAATCAACGGATTTCATCGGCGTATTGTGACAATTGACTCGATCTACGGTTTTCATTTCGTACGTTTGATATCACGACGCATCCAATGACCTGAAGAAGTAATACATTTTCAAAAGCTTATAGTGAGCGACGATTCGATCCTAAGTATACTGGTTCCACGTAAAGGAAGCATTGTACCTATATCTGATTAGAAACCGTCACAGGCGCGAATAGTAAAATTTAATTTACATGTTACACACCATTCAATAGCACTTGATTAGATAAGTAACAAGAAGGAAACCCTATTGGAAAATATTAATCCATTCAAAAGTTATGAACAATGAAAAAATAGTTTGAAGACTGATTTCTGACAAGGGATTCAGATGCCTGTTAAAATACTTTCATATTCTACGGTTGATCACAGTTGAACATTGTAGTTATATAATACACCCTTGTTGGCCAGTGTAATTTTACATTACTTTTCAGGAGAGCTAGACACCATCCACACATTCATATGACAATCCAAACAGTACAGTTTAATCTCGTTTAACAGGAGAGACAGGCATCGTCCAGCTAAGGCTTAACTTGTGCAGTATAGCTCAATCCGTCTAACAGGAGAACCAGACACTATATACGCTTCAACGCTACAATCTGAACAGCACAGCTCAATCCTGTGGCGCAACCACACAGGTACCAAGCACCCTGGTCGACCATTCGCACTATTCATATACACATTCACATCACATGTATCAAATGTATTTCGATCAGTGATTGAGCTTAAAAACCATTGTCTGGTGTCGGAATACTAATACAACACCACCAAGATCATTTTTATTTCTTTTGCGAAATTTTCATGTTCCCGACTTTCCAAACCCTGAGTTAGGGGTTTCACCTTTTTGAGGCCATGTTCCGGCTGCTGAGGAAACTGGGAAAAATGGATTTGGAGTGGACATGTTTCACTTCGTGGAAATCATCGAACTTCATCACGAGTCAAGCGCTGATTTTTAATCTTGAAAATAAATGAAAAAGTGGAATTCCAAAGAACACACTATGTCGATAATGAAAAGGAGACATAACAATGACCGGCTGCAACTTGAAACAAGGGAACAGGGTTGATTAAAAGAGTTAGATGAATAGTACTGGCGGTTGGTCTATGCTCCTTCATGAGGAGTAACAGGAATAAGTAAAAATAGGTAATTTCGAAATCATTACATGTGACAAGTTATTGGCGTTTCATTCATTAGCTTCACATATCTAACTATATCTTTCAAATTTAGATATACACACATTAAAATGATGCATTTGCTATCTGATACATAATGAAAAATAATAGATACAATTGTTCATTCAATATTATTGCATGAAATTCAACAATCAGATACTACTTAGTTAGTAATTGATTGGGAAAATTAAAAATTTCCATCTATAAATATTCAATAATAATGAGGGGGATTATTATGACCAATCAATTTTGTAAGAACAATCACAAAATACTCTTATTCATAATCTTAAGAACAATTTTAAACCAATTTATTCATTCTTCTTGATTCATTTTTTGACCCGGTTAACCATTCACTTATCAAACTTGAATGTTTTTATATAAACCTTTATGTGTTAAATTCTTATACTACTCATCACATGTCTGTAGCTTATTTTTGTGTCAGTATAAGTATTGATCAACGCCTGAATAAGTGCAGTTGGCTCACACGACTTCTGTACCACGAGTCCTATCGCTTCTTTCACTTTTCTTCTCTCCGTTTCTTCCTTCGTTTGTTTTAATTAACGATTGTAGAAAAAAAAATTAATTTAATTCCGTTATTTTCTAACGCGGATAAAGTTGAAAGTTATATACAAAGATAGGCAACATATATATTTCGATAGCGATCATACATTAATCATCAATTGTTTGATCTAACTTCAGTCAGGACTCAGGCAAGTAAACTTTGTCCAGAAATTTTATAAATATTGAAAAGACGGATCAAAGATTTCTAGATTGTTTTGTTGGTTAGCAGAAATGTCCTTTCTTTTGGGCAAATACATCCCTAAATAAAGATAAGTATATATATATATATACTATGTTTCGTGCCTTCTCTTCTAGTTCTATCCAATTGTTGTTCATTCTTCTCATATCCGTCTTGATATCTTAGCGTAATGTGTTCTTTGGGCTTCCAGATGAAGCTCGTTCTTGTGGCGCAGTTAAAAAATGATCTTTTGAAAGCTTTCAAACACCGCACGAGTCTAATTGCCAAAATCTCTATGCTTTGAAATTCTTATTTATTCTCTTATCATAATTATGTCACCTAATTGCTCAATTAATCATTACTAAGATCATTTATAAAATGATCTCATTCAATGAATATTCATATTACATAATTTCACATATTTAATATTCGTTGACCGAACAATTAATCAGATTCATTTTCTACTGCATTATGTTATTGATATTGATTTTAGCTGTTGTTCTCATAAATTCAATTGGCATATAGATTGAATTAAGGATACATTTTAAACCGTTTGTTTCACTTTAATTACAACTCACGTGATAGAATCAACGAGGTCCAAGTGTTGATGTTCTTACTTGAAATTCAAACTGATTGTCATTAACTTTAAACTATGATGCTCTAAACAATAAATCAATAGGTCTAGGGCGCGTACACGTTTGTTGATCATTTGTGATCGAAATCATTTTACTCGATTGAGTTTGACTGATTGAAGTTATTAACACATCGTAATGAGAAAATTCAAATCAATACATAAAATCTTATTTTCAATGAATAAGTTATTCACTCAAATGTCACATTTGCCTAATGAACAACACAGATTTGTTTATGTAATGACCTGTATGTCTACAAAGGAGTAAGTTGACTAACATCTTTATTCTTTCCAAGCACAATCTGTTTCAAATAGAGAAAGAAGGTAAAAGGTTCTTTCTATTCTTGTTGTCATATCGATGTATTTAGATTGATCTGTTTTTATTTATAAACACAATAGGAATAAACATGAATAATTCGCTTAATAAGTCTTCACATGAACTGTTCAATAATAATACTTCAATTTACGAAGAAAAGTTTAGTTTTCAATGATTCATTGTATGATGATGTTCAAGAGCATCAACTAACCAGTCACATTCTGATCACACTATTGGGTCATGATCAGTGACCTAATGAAACGGATAACATTCATTCAAATTTAGTAGATGGTTGTCATATTACTCTCCATCTCTCTCATCTTTGCCAGTGATTGGTTATTATTAGTTCACGATAATACACAAAATACTCTATTGATTAACAAAACGATATCAAAATTTATATAATACGTTTCAATGGATTATTAATTGACAGTTATATATACCACCTGTTCATGAATATCTACAAGTTTCCGTCTGTGTTAATTTGCATTCTGTGGGGATGAATAAGTGAAATCGCTAGGTAGAAAATTTGTTACAGCTTGAAAAGTAAGAAAACCAGTCGTATCTCAAACATCATGTGGTCAAATGATGAGTCACTTTAGGAGGAATAGGAATTGCAGTGATCAAAACAGTGTTAAATCATATCCGATATGAGAAGTATATCATCCATCGCAATGAATGATATCTCAAACTCATCCATACGAAATTTTGATTGACATAAAGTAAATCGCCTATTAACTATAATAGTTAATGCACAAGTTCAGTAAAGAAATAGAGTGCAATAAATCATGGTCTGTATCTAGAACAATAAATGTCAGTTGCTTGATTGATGGAATAAAAACAAAATTGACCTCTATTGTATATTCAAAATATCCGACATTATTATTTATTATCATTTCTGGTTTCATAGAAACAATAAACTTTCTCCGTCACTGTGAATGACCTATTGAATAAAATTCATGAATGAGAAATTAAAAAGCGGGAATGTCGTCACTTTCCCAGGTAGTATCATTAACTCGTCTTCTTGATTTTAATGGCAAGCCAAATTTCATGACTCTTGTTAACCTCTTCTTATGCTCTTTTGTACAAATACACCAAACTACTGTTGATTGGTTAGTAGTTTGAAGTATTTTCCAACCTTTTTATGAGTCATTTTGTATAATGAGTGATGCACTGTTCCCAAAAACCATCCATCTTATTTAATTATACACATCGTCATAGGTTTTATTTCTTGCTTTCAATTTACATCACTATTTCTTCTTTTGGTATTCATGTTGTCACCTTTTATTTGCTACATGTGAAAGACCTTTTTATCTCGAAGTACATACCTAAATTTATTTCCCATAGTCGTTGATCTTCTCTGATTGACACAAATGTATCATGTTTGCTCACATTTATTACACATCTTAGTTGTGATTCGTTAGATATTAGGCGCAAATCTGTATAAACGCTAGATGGATTAACCACAGATACTACTGATACTTCCAATGCTTCATATTCTACTGAGTTTCAGAAATGTCAGGGATCACCACTGACACAAGAGAACACAAATTTCCTACTCAATCCCTTTAGGATTGTAAAGGTCAGTTCAATATCTCCTTGACAGTTTAAATTTTTTTTGTTTTTGAAAAACTAGGTGAATGTTTATTTAGACAGTATCTGTTATTGTTTTAATCTACTAGTTCAAATTTCAGTTTACTGTGGAACTGTCATCGAAAGAATGAATATCATTTAGTATTAAACTGGAATGAATTGGCTAGGACAGAGTTCAAAGGAGAATCCTAAAGGGCGCTTATCGATCCTGCTCAAGGGATAAAAAACAAACGTAAGCAGGTAAGTAGTGATTGGACCCAAAGTAACCGCCTGAAGGTCATTTCCAGAATGATCAATTACGTTACATTATGTGGTAAGTGTGAAATAATCATTAAATGAGATTTCAACCAAAACTCAAATCTTGATGAACAAGTAGAATAACTTACAAGACAAGCTCTTACTTTATGTCAAAACGCAACTGTGTCTTCAAATTCGGATGTGTCAAATGTAATGCTTTCTATGTTGTAGAATCATCTCGCGTAATGTTAACTAGCGCCAAAGATTATCTTTGATACAAAAACAAACCACCTAATAATTCCGTGAAACTGGATATATCACAATATATATTTTCAATAACAGTTCACGTCATTTTCAACAACCATCAAATGGATATAAGAAGCAACAAAATGCCACACAAAGGTTTTTCCAATTACAAACAAAAGAGAGTAGCTGAAGCGCTACATATAATGCATAATCCTACTGCTGTGAATAGAAAAGGAAGCTTGAATATCCATCCAACTTGGACTACACATTCAAGCTTCTCTGTCTGATATTATTTACATTTCGAACTATTTTCATGCATGAAAGTTAAACCTTGCTCATTCTCACAACAAAGTTTACACACTTTTTCATCTCTGACGCCTTACATATACACACAAGTTTATATACACGTTACAGATAAATTACCTTGACCGAAATGACAAGACATTGACTTGTTTAGATCTGTTTTTTGACTGATCGTACTTTATACTCATGCTTTGTTCCTTTGTGCTACTTAAACGTGCATTAATTATTAATTGGTTATTCATTCTCCTAAGAAGTGATTCACACTGATTTACGAAACTTCGGAAGTCTAATTTTTCTACTCACTGTGGTTTCTACAACTGCATTAGTTTCTATTTATAACAATCTATCAAGTACACAATTGGTTTGAAATTATCAATTCAAAAATCACTGATACTATCAAATATATGGGAGAAGAATGGTAGGATTAAAATCAAAGTGTATTGAAATGCTGATCTCGCTGACGAAATATCAAGTTACAATCGCAGTAAATCAGACGGTTCATTAGATGAGGTTTTTGGAATATGCGTTACACGTAGTCTGAAACTCGTTGAATCATTCTCAACGTACAGAGTGTGAAATGAACTCATCTCAGATCTGTCCTGTGTAAGAACGTCTACTGGTAAAAATTCATCACCGTCATGTAATCAACAGGATGAAATAAGATCTTTCTTCATCATATAGAATAGGTTTAATAACTCAACATCAGAAATTATTAGCATTTGGAAACCAGCATTACTCAAAAGCCGAAATAATCACCTGATACCAGTTTTTGCAAACTGAAATGTTCAACAATGAATAAAAATTTATGAAAACTTCATGAATAACCACAATGTTCAAGATGGACATATTCTGGAATAACAAACACACAATCGTCGGTTAGCAGTGAATATAAACACCACACCTTCAGGTATATCAATCGGTGTTAACTGGAATGAATAAAAAGGTTGAACTGACAAATTGGGTTTTAATGTACAAAAAAATCTGGACAAAAGTAACTAGTAGTCATATGATCAACTTTCCTCAGTAAATCGCTGGAACAATAATCTCTCTGTTACCATTATCCAGATGATTTTTATACATTCGTTCTTGACTACATGAACTTAAATTATTAAATTATTCCTTTCATAGATTCCTTATGTTTAAATCAGTGAAAAAACCACTTCCTTCACTGTTTACGAATGCCATCTCTTTCCCAACATGATCAGGTTGAACAAATCAAAGTAACATTAATAGCTGTAGATCAGTGTAATGTTATTGAGGAATGGCGTGAATTAAGTCCTTCAGGACGAGAAGGTAAATGGGTGAGTTCAAGTGATCACATCAGCTTTTTTTATGAAAAACACAACAGCATCTCTTCAGAGTAAATGTTTCACAATACGTTAAACTTACGAATCGGGTAATAATGCACATGAAATGTAGCAAAAAGTAATCAGTAGGCACATTATCAACATTCCTCAATTATTCGCAATCAGAAAAATCTCTGTGTTATCATTATTCAGATGATTTTGCATACATTCAAGCTTGACAAGATGAACCTAAATTAATACATAATTCATTTTATAGATTCCACAGGCTGAAATCAGTTCAAAAACTATTTCGCTTACTGTTTACGATTTCGATGGACTTTCCAAACATGATCAGATTGAACAAAATGAAGTATCAATAAGTGCTGTAGATTTAAGCAATAAGATTGAGGAATGGCGTGAATTAGGTCATTCAGAAAGTGAAGGTGAATAAGTAAGTTTAAGTGATCACACTGGATTTTCTTTTAAAAAACCACAATTGTGACTCTTCAAAGTAATTTTTTACGCTACGTTGTGTCTATGTGTACTTATTCTTGCTAATTACTTCCATGAAATGAAAACAGCATACGTAAGAATGTCAGTTTGTTGAGGTCGGTTTGAAGAATCCTCGTGTGTCAACCCATATATCCTCACCTATATTATTGCTGGAATAGCAAAGTGAGATTGTTTGGCTTGGTGATGCAGGCTAATTGGCTTGGAACATATGTCTGATTCTTACTTTTGACAAACTGCAACCATCCAATACTAGAACTTGATCAACATGTTAGATTGTATCATATTACAGTTCAATCAATGAGATATAATAAAATGTATAAATTGCCAGATAAGTATGTTATTCGCCATCTCTCTTTGTAATGAATGCATCGTCAATACTAATCACTACACTTATCTATTAGTTACCAATTGTTCTGTATTTTGCCTAAATTGACCAAGGTGATTGATTCATAAAGACAGATTGATTCGTAGTAAACGTTGTCAATTTATGATCAAACATCAGTCGTGGACCGAATGAATCTGTGTTCCCTTTGTGTTACAAGAAAGCATCATTTTGACATATATCCCGATAACTAAAACTTAAGAGTTATTTCCGTCCAAACAATCGGAAGAAATTATATCACCTCGCATTTAATGTAGGGAAAAACATGTGGTATAAGATTGTTTTCAGTTGACCAGTTCAAAAATCGTCTGAATAGCACATTTTTGACAGGTATTTACAAAATGCAATGCATTGAACGAGAAATGCTATTTCTTTGTATGTGCACGTCCTGTTTATTTGTGAACGGTGCATTTGAGATCATTTCCTGCTCAATACTCAATTCATTATGGCTATATTGAAGTATAGAAAATGAAGCAGAAGAAGAGAGCACCGAACAACAGAGCATATGTTATGCTACTCAGTGATATAATATTCATATTATATATAGATTCAAATTGATAAGGGTTGACGGTGACAGTGTTAATGTAAAGAATCATCGGGTCGGTGACTTAACTTAGTGGATTCTCTGATTAGAATGGCCAAACATTGAAGGTTCCTATAA
>NC_031498.1:30932818-30945630 GCF_000237925.1 Schistosoma mansoni | reverse complement strand
AAGAAGATGATTAGGTTTATTTTGGGTCTCCACATCTATAGTGTGTGAAGTCCAAGGTTATAACATCAAGAATTATAGTTCACGTTTCAAAGAGTTCAAAGAATCATAAGTATTATTTGTCTCTGCATCGATTCTCACCTTGATTAATCCTATGTGAGCACACTACGAAGAATAAAATTATGGTATTCAATGAGTCGTCGAAATGAATTTTAGAAAATCTAAATACGTGGCTCATTGATTTGATGGTTACTAGTTAGGGAACCTATAAAACGTTCAGAATAGGTTTGTTTCAATACTTGTTCCGTAAACGATAAATCGCAGGAGAACCTGAGTCTTGTGCCGCATGTAACGTTGATATCACCTCACCAATCATGGTAAGTTCTAACTCGAGTGATGTATTGCCGAAGCATATCCATTCGCATTAAGCTGTGTGTCGCAACACTGCGCCACCTTGATAAACTCCATGCTGATGCTTCGTTGCATGTTGTTCAGCTCATGAGCGCGAATTGAATGCATGCTTTTAGAATCATATGCACAGAGAAAGGAATTACACATGCAATGACTTTCATCAATATCATCGATAAAAACTAAGTGCGAGGGGCCTAAGACACTACCTTGTATTACGTCAATTCTTACAAGGACAGCTTTGGACATTGAAGAGTTAATTTGACTTATTTGATATCGGTGGCTAAGAAAATGGATCAAACTAATTAAGCAGAGGGTTTTAGACCCCGCGTTTATTGTTATTTCTGAAACTGCTGTGAAATCGTTTGACTTAAAATAACGTTCCTGTATGCGTCCCTGTTTATTACTATATTTATCTGGTATTTATCATTCGTAAGGGAATAATTCATCACAGTTTGAAAGTTTAATTATTGAGCGCAAGAGGTCTAAGTCAACATGCTAGTAGTCCCTACGTTGGCACGGTTCTTGAAAAGGTCGACTATATGAGGAAAAGTTTGGTAGAGCACGAGCCACTATCTTATGGTCACTGCGCCACATTCATTGTTTACTTGTACAGATAGAGGGATGATATCTCCTTGAAATATTAAATCATTTATATTATCACACTTTGTACTGATAAAAACCCACCGTGACAAGCAGTGTAGGTTAAAAACTACCGAAGATTCAACAATACTCAACTGCCAACTTTCGGTACTCCAGTAGATCCTAGAATGATATAAATTTCTAGTGATAACCTTAGCACTGAAGTTAAGGTCAGGTGAATCTTCAAATGCATTGATAATAAGATCGTTCACACTATTCGAACTATCAGGGACTTTGTATACACATTTCACTAGTGGACTGTGATTCAGGATGTTAATAGATATCCAGACCAATTTCGGCAGATAATCATGTCTCTATCTTTATTCATTAACAGGTCATCCAAAGTATATATGAGGCAATCTTTCTCTCGCTTGGTTTATCCGTCATAGAGATAGAGTCGATTGTTCCAGATATTCAATTCTGAGTCAGACACTGCTAGAGAAGACCATGTTTCAGTGATAAGAAAATTCAAGGCTGAAGGCCTAATATTTTGATCAGGTAGAATAACTTGCTGAAATTGACTTGCTGGAAAGTTTGGAAAGGCATGAGATTATTGACGTTAGGTTGATAGTGCTTTACCTAGTAGTTCAAATTTGCTATTAAGAAAGCGATGCGAAAAATTACATTTTCCAGAATATAGTATTTGAGACTATGGGGGTAACCGTTTGATTGGTGATTATCTGTGGTCTGTCCAATAGTAGGCTTGCCTCTACGATGACTGTAGTGACCGTCTTGTGCAACGTTTGAATGAAGTGTGTTCAAATGATCACCTTCACGATTAGTAGGATGAAACGTTCTCGGAGATTATATTTTTGTACAGTGAAGCCATTGTAATTTTTTGATATTACATCTAGATCGTAACGGTACTCCATATACATTCTTATAACACGAGACAGACATGTTATCCTTAATTCCGTTATTAAGAGCTTTGACGTTAGAACTGGGTTTTGAACCACAGGTATCTCTTTTTACACAGGAATATTAATATGTCAATTAGACATATGCTAGTTCACCCAGGTCACTGTACAAGCATAAGAGGCAGGTCATCATTCTTCATTAGTGAGTCAAAGTATTTGCTATCATGAGATCAATTAACCACACTGGTGAGTTCAGTTGTAGAGGTTATGGCGTTTAATGTTATATCAACAGCGTTATTTTCGTTTAAGCTACGCTTTTGTGTAAATCACTGTGCAGTGATTTTATCTGAAACTAAACAAGCAATCCTAAGATTTGGAAGCTCTTAGATCAGTCCCTCGGACTCCTTTAGCTGCTAAGCCAATAAATGTGAGGTGAATCTAAACAATTTATAGTCTGAGCATTCAGACAAATTTTATTGGGAAGAATGCATTGAAATGCACTATCTTTAAGGTTGTCTGTTTTGATAACAAATTTCTTACACATTTAAGAGAGATGTTGTCAAAACGAATTACAAAGCATGGGGTATCAACAATACCAGAGATCATAGCAACTGTAAGATTTGGACATTTCCGGTCTCATTTTTTAAAACAGTCGACCCCATTTTGCAATATATGTTATTCTTTATACTGTTTGTGAGTTATACGATAGGAAAAAAACGACATATAAATACTTCATATTGAATACCGTATTAATGTAACACAAAGTTTATACATAACGTCAGGCGTTTTATTCCAGAAAACTGTGTGTAAGTAAATAACTGATCCGAAAACAAATGGGTCGATTCAAACGATAATTTGAGTTTGAATACATCAACACGGACAAATGTAGAATAGTAATGCGAATACAGATCCATAAATAAATTTTCGATTTACGGTAACAATAATAAACACAATGATTATATGAATAATAGAACCATTATCTGGCATTTTCTAAAGGTTAAATATTCACATGCTGAATGATCAGAAAGTTTACATCACTGTTAATTTATATAAACTGATTCCAACATCAAATTAGAGACACATCCAGGACATCTAATTACTTGAAAACCTTCGTGCACTGCACTCAAATCGTCTTATCAACTTTCATGAACTTGATCAACAGTGTAATGTGTAGAGGATTAATTCCTCTATATCTGACTCCAATAAATAAATAATATCCCGCTGACTGAATATTTACTGCAGGCTAAATCTCCTAGTAGAATTTACGGGTTTACTCGGGATTTATTCAAAAGCCTGAACACCAGTTATAGAGGTAGTTTATTGTTGAAGCTCGTTAAAATCCGCAAGCGTACAGATAGCAAGCACACAGGGAAAACAAGCGTGTGTGTGTGAGTGTTAAAAATCCATATATATTTTTGAGTGTTAATGGATTGTGGATAAATTATTGATTGTCTTTGTTTACAACCAATGAGAGAACAAATTAAGGATTGATGTGCAGACATGCGCTCAATCAGACTCACACATAAATTTACAGTGG
The DNA here is from genome assembly GCF_000237925.1 of Schistosoma mansoni. NCBI lineage: Eukaryota > Metazoa > Platyhelminthes > Trematoda > Strigeidida > Schistosomatidae > Schistosoma > Schistosoma mansoni. The sequence continues at coordinate 30,942,189 of NC_031498.1, read as the reverse complement.
GTTAAATGTTAAGATTACAGAGAGCACACAAATAATACAGTAGTTGAATGGGCTTGCTATAACATCACCATGATAACTGAATAGTTGATAAATGAACATAATTCAATCTCATTTGTGAATTGACTAGTATTATCACGGAAATACCGTTGTAGTGAACGAGAACGCAAGTGGAGGCAATAAAATGTATTTGAATACGAAATTACAGAACATCTTATTAAAATCTAATAACCATACAGTAAATAATTCATTTGCAAAATGTCAATCAATCGTCTCGGACTTCGTTGTTCCTTTGTTTCCACAACAATCATTCTCCGTTCTCGTTCTTTTCTGTTTGATCTTTTTAACCTTCCGCCACCAGGTATTTCACTTTCGACTGGTGATACATACTACTTTTATCTGCCGACCTCTAGAACACACACCACACCATTACTTATACCTTAACGTATGTAATTTTATTTCAAATAAAAAAAATCCAATAAATATACTGTTGGACAACGGTTTGAAACCAGTAAAAATAATTATTTTCCCTCTAACTGACCACTGAGTTTTAAAGCCTCGTTCATTAAGTGAGTGAAATGAACGAGTGAAAGAATAAACTAATAAAGACGAAACACATTTGAGGAAAACAGTAACAATGCCATATGACAATCTGAAAAAAATGAGAAATCAGTGTTTAATATGAATGAATTAATGCTGCGGTGTGGTCTAATTATATCCAGATAAGTAGTATATGATGATGCTCAGGCATAAAATGTATTTTGGTAGATCAGTAAGGAAAGAACAGAAATGAAGCGCAATTTGTAGGAAAATGCCTGAACAATGAAATCAGAGAAGATGGAATGATATTTGCAGAAGGAACAGTTAAGATTAAGGCAGTTGATGGATAGTTTGCAAATTAACTGTTTGCTGTATGGTTATTAGAATTTAGTGAGATAGTCTGTACTTTGTGTCTAAATACTTTCAATTGTCCACAACTAGTATTCTGTTCGTTAAAATACGACTGCAACTTATTATTATCTACATTCGATTACTTCAGTTTATCTTGATTGAAAACTCTTATAACTTCTTCACACAAATCAAATTAACCGTTTGTTAAATCTGTACCAATTTATGGACATATTTTCATCTTTCATAAACTTTAATTCATAATCATAAAAGAGAAAAATCCTCCCCCTCTATCATTTCCATGGTTACGGAAAAAAATATTAGTAAATTAGAAAAAAACTTAGTTTAAATTAACTGAATTAGTCAATGAATTCTATAATTATTTATTTTACTTATTTAAACACATAAACATCAGTGCAAAGGGGCACATAATACATATGCATCACACATGTCACTTGATATATGTGTAGGCTGTGATACTGCACGAGTGCCAAGACAGAAGCAGGTGGTTTTCTGAGGGGGCCACATCCAGAGCCGTCGGCCTTAAGATCTGATCTACAAGCCAGTGGAGCAACCTAAGCAGATACAGTGCCATGGTAACTGGTGACCAAAAATTGATTCAAAAGTCATTTGTTCCCTCGAGATCCAGTAGCCCATAAGGAGCATTGGTTTGGAATCAAGGTTTTCCAACCCACCTACGTGAATCCTTCATATCCACCAACTCGGTTAAAGCGCCGAATATTGGCTTATCATCTTTTCAATTTTGTAGACAACAGTAATTTCGCGAGAAGGCAGTAAGTAGGATTTCCCTATCAGTGGCTGTATAGTCGGAGCCATGTGAGAGGGGGAGTTAATTCTCGTCACTATCGTCTACACCAGGACATTCAACTCAGTCAGATGCTAGTATTCATTCATAGATCAAACATAATTAAATAAAATTGTTTTTATTCATTTTAGTGTCGAGTTCTCTGAAACTTTTAACAGTTAAATGTTTATATTTACTATTTATATTACCGTAACAATCTTTAAAGCTTATCGGTTACATGTTTACTTAGCAGATAAAGATTCATTAAGTTTATTCATTCGTCTTTATATTGAATTAATGTCATAATAATGAATATGAATGATTGGTTACCATGAGGAGGCATTCGCTTATCATTATAGCTAGTTATTCATGGTATTAATTTATTTAAAGTATTATACGTTAACTAAATTTCATTGAGTCAGTTTATAATTGTTAGCATCTTTTTAGCGAGGTTGTTTGCTACGGGATGGGGTTGCTAACTTCATTCCCAAACCTCCTCCATTACCTCGGTTTAGGACCGTCAGTAACCCTATAATAGCTACAGGCAAACACTCGATTGAAAATCTCTGGAAGATATGTAAACTGTCACATACCTGAGTAGCATCATCAGTCAACAAGAAGGATCTGATGCAGATATAAATGCAAGGGTTGCAAATGAAATATTGAATATATGGCTCTCATATTTTACGTTGATTGTCCCTACCTGTGTTCTCATAAATTATAAATTGTAAATAATTCCAACCTACAGATTAACTGAAAGTTCATGACAAATATCAGGAATGATAGTAAAAACCAGTTTTATAAGAGCCTGTATTTCATTCTAGAGAACGGGTCCGAGATCAGACTTTGACACCTGACATCAACACCCAGGTTGGGATGGGTAGCACTTTGTTAAAAGAATAACGCGACATGGATGGCGAAAAAGGAACAAAAATAATGAGATTGACAAATTTATATACTTCCATTAAATGGTTATAAGTGATACCATTTTTTTCACAAGTGTATACACAAAGCTACATAATTTCACCGCACCACACTACAGAGAACCAGGTCGATCATCAATAAAAAAAACTCACAACGTCTGCGGAAGACGTGAGAACAAAGAGAGGAGCTACTGTAGCTACAGATCATCACCTGTTAGTGGCTAAATTGAAACTGCAGCTAAAGAATCATTGGTCAATCGAGCTGACAGTATTACAGACGCTTAGTATAGCCCTTTATCGAAATGTTAACAAACTCATTAAATCCAGGGTAGATTTTAGCAACAAGTTACAAGTCTTATTTGAAATTCATTTCAATTTCTTCTGCAAAATAACTGACTGCACTAGTAAACTATCCATTGCTAAATTTCCAACTATTTTAATACACTGAACTAATCAACCGCATTGATTTGTTCAACCAAAAAGAATGCAAAACGGATTCACAATAATTCCCTTGATATTGTTTGTTTGAATCTTCCGATTGATGTTTAGGACTGCCACTGGTCAGTCTCTTATTGGCATATGTGCAAACTGTGAGTAAGTTATAAGCATTATAATCAAAGATAAATAGTGGCTAGCAGTGGAATCCAGATAGACGCGCGTTTCGTCGTATTTGGGACCCGTCAGCTGGGTGTACCTGCATCCTAGAGTTGTTGTTCACTCTGAGACTCGAACACAGTACCTTCCTCTTCCAACGCCATCGCGTTATCTCCTCAGCCATCAGGACCCAGTAACTGAGTTGATAACGCGATGGCGTTTGAAGCGAACGGTACGGGGTTCGAGTCCCGGAGTGAACATCAACTCTGATGTAGGTACATCCAGCTGACGAGTCCAGAATAGGACAAAATGCGCGTCGAAAACAAAAACAGAATTATGCTCGTATTTCGTTCGTTATTAACGAGATTTAATTTATGTAGATACTACTTATATGCCATTCGATTTTTTTTAAAATAATTTTTGCACTTTTTTTCTGAATCTTTATTGTTTATTAAATTGAAAATTTTAATTTCATGATTAATTTGTATCATTCCATGTTCCTAGTGAATAAATAGAAATTTAGGTCAAAACTTATGATCGGATCAAAATTTATATCAACTTATAAAGTTAATTTGATTTAGTAAAATGTATCCTTTGTGTATAGAACATGATACTTTGATGTTTGATTTGTTAAATATAACAGATTACTATAGTTTCAGATAGTATGAATTACTTACTTACTTACTTACGCCTGTTACCCCTCGTCGAGGAGCATAGGCCGCTCACCAGCATTTCTGGTTAGCATTTTTTTAGCGAGTTAGCTTTTCTACGGGATGGGGTCACTAACCCCATACCCAACCCTCCTCCTTTACCCGGGCTTGGGACCGGCAGTAACTCTCGAAGAGCTACAGGCGGAGTTTATTTTTTTAGTGTTAATCATGTTCTGTCGTTCGAACATCCGAATGATTTCGGCTTTCATCATGATGCGCGATAATTCTTCGGGATGGAGATGCTTCGATTCGGAGGAATGAGTTTAAATTGTTTTTTCTGGTTAGCGCTTTACAGTGGTTAATTCTCCTTTGAAGCGCAGATATAAGAAGCAGATTTTCTCATTACCTCCAACTGCATTTACCAATTTGCGTACACTTTCAAGGTATATGCATTGGAAGAACAGAGAGAAGAGTTCATGTTCGCATTTCCGAACACACTCTATAGAATTTTAGACTGAGAGGCTTGACGGCTCTAAACAGCGTAATAGCTTCGTATATATCTGACCCGGGCATGGTGTTGACACACACAAGCTTTCAAAAATATTAGCAGACAAAACCACGGCCTATCTTCGGTTTTCCGTAGCATCATCAATAAAAAGACTAAACCTGATTTATGTATCCAGAAAGAGACAATAATCAACTACCCTGGTAAACTATTTTTTGTTATTATCATTTTATTAGTGTTTATTTTGTTATATGATCTTCGCTTGACTAATTCTTATTTTATTACAACAAAATCATCCCTTCATTCACAAGGTTTTCATTCACCTAATCCTCTTAACTTATGTAAACTCTTCAAATTCTATTCAATTATTACATAACCCACCTTATCAATTTCTAATTCTAGTTTTCACAACCTCTAAAATTAACCTAGTCTATCTTATCTGTTTCTGCACCTCATATAATTACTGCTTCACCTAACCCCCATGCTTTTGAATCCCAACTCCAAATGACCTGAAACCTGTTCTTGCATATATATATATATATATATATATATGCTCAGGAAAAAATCTGATCATCCTAATGGGAGATCTGAATGTTAAAGTCGGAATGGACAACAATCATTGATGAACGTGGAGGATCTGAAGCAGATGTAAAGACGAAGATTGGCACGGCAAGGGCAGGATTCACAAAATTAAAGAACATATGGAACTCAAAACAACTGTCCGCAAGCCATTATCAAAGTCAGAATCTTCAACACGAACGTCAAGACAGTTCTACTGTACGGAGCTGAAACTTCCAGAACCACTACAACCATCATCAGAAACGTGCAAGTATTTATAAATAATTGTCAAAGTAAGATACTCAATATCTGTTCACCAGATACCATCAGCAACAACCTACTGTGGGAGAGAACAGACCAGCTTCCAACTGAGGAGCAAATTACGAAAAGACGTTATAGGACATACATTATGGAATTCATCAAACTACATCACATGGCAAGCACCAACATGGAATCATGATGGGAAGAGGAAGGCCAAAGAACATATTGCGTCGAGATTCAGAAGCAGATATCAAAAGCATGAATAGCAACTGGAAAAGGGTTGTCCCCAAATGCCCCGGAACGGCTGAGAGTGGGGAGGGTCCGCCCCCGTCTCTCGAAATGCTCTCACACAGTCACGCGTATACAGCCTATGTCGGGAAAGTCAGACTCACTGCCTTCTCGCGGCATTGCTGTTATTTATAAAATTGAGAGGACGAAAAGCGAATGTCTGGCGCTTTGATCGGGTTGGTGGACACGGAAAGTTCACATGGGGGAGTTTGAAAACACTGATTCCAAACCAATGATGAACATTGGCTCTAGTATCCTGAGGGAAAAAATGGAATATGAACCAATCGTCGGTCATTGGCTACCATGGGACTGCATCTCCTGACGTTGCTTCAATGCCTTGTGGATCAGACCTTAAGGTCGAAGGATACGGGTGTGGCCTCCTAAGAAAACGACCTAGTTAAGCTTGGGCGCCCAGGCAGCACTCTAGCCCTCACAAAAATCGAATGACAAAGCGTGACGCACATATAATCGATGCCTCCTTGGAGCAAATTTTGTTTAAATAAATAAATTTAATAGAGACATCACTGTGAATAAACCGACTACGTGTTGTATGACAATAACCATGCCATTCCCGGTGTAAAAAAAATTCGAGGTACAACAATGATTGATTTTCTTACTTGTATGATTCTTAGCTGAGTTGAAGTAGCTTTCACGTTGAATACATCAAGGTTTGAGTCTAATTCGCTTAGATTTTCTCGTCATGTTCTGTGCATGGCTGATCGTTTTGAACACGGAAATTCGATCGAAACATTTCAGATGTGAAATCAGTAAGCGAGTAGTGATGAGTTTGGTTATTTTGGTACAGACCTTATATATGTTAAACGTTATTGGTAAGATTCCTTATTAAAATATTAGAAATTCCTGTAGTGAAAATTAGAACATATAACCGAACAGTATTGTTTTCAATTAGATCCTCAACTGGTTTTACTCTAATGAACAGCAATGTTCGTGCTGTCCTGGAGAACATTTGATCAACTCTCATCATAATTTATTGGTCTAAAATATTTTCGTTGCAGGTTGGTCACATATGTCGAACAGAGCACTTAACTATTAGACTACTCGGTCGGGGTTCGATAGTATATCAAATCTAACTTCATTCAGTACCAAAAACTCTGGTACAATCTTTTAACCTTCTTGATGAAGATTGCATCAATACCAAACTAGTTGAGCCCAAACAGTGACGACTTCACAATGCGAAATTACCAATTTATTTCAAAATAAACCAATGTAGTCAATAATTCACGAATATCGCCTACACATTTCACAAACCTCAACACCTAAAATATTTTGTAAAAAACGACTACTGATCCTTCAATAAAATATGGAATATCTAGTCAACGAGAGTGACTGCCTACAATTCGAAGGACCGTTTTGTTTTGTTCAAACTGAATATATGTGGAAATCCAACCATAAACTGACTCACGCGAATCGACATTTATTTTCTAGTCAATTTCATCTCGTATTTTAGAAAACACTGGAATGAATAAGGATACATATTTCGCAACTGTCATTAGATAATACAAAGTCGAGTGAGTCCACCAAAATACTTGAGTTTCAGCAAGATTTAGCTGTAAATCTGTAGTAAACATAAGTTAGTTACAATTTCATGAAACACTGCTAAATCGCTTTAGCTTACGTAAACACATCAGTCGTAATTACCACATCAATGTTATATACGATAATCGGTTCTTTCGATGGTCGGAATAAAAGTGAAGTATTGTAGCCAAACTGGCCCGATTGAACTTGTTCTAGTATTTCGAAAAATTTATGTACATATAGACATCTTAGCGAAAGTAAGGATATAAGGAAAATCCCCGAAAAGTAGTTAGCTAATTCTGTCGTATGACAAACGTAAAGTTATTCAACTATTTTTCCTTGCTTTAATTAATATCATCACTGTCACGAGGATTTCGAAATATCACCAGATCGTTCCACATATAAATCAGTTTTATGTTCGATAAAATTAACAATCCATTAACTGGTTCGCTTATGGTTACGGTGAAGTCAATTAACAGCTTCTATGAAGAGAGTTGATATTGTTTGGCCAGCCAATGTTATGTACTGTACTCTCAATTTTTCGTATTTTGGTTATTATCCACTTATAAACAAAAGGAAAAGCAAAACTCTCCGATACAATACAACATGCACCAATCGAGTTACACCTGACGGAGAAGCTTTGGAGGATGTAAAACACTTTACATATCTGGGCAGCATCATTGATGAACATGGTGGATCTGATCCCGATGTGAGAGCGAGGATCGGCAAAGCAAGAGCAGCATATATACAACTGAAGAATATCTGGAAATCAAAACAATTAACAACCAACATCAAGGTTAGAATTTTCAATACAAATGTCAAGACAGTTCTACTGTATGAGGCGGAGACGTGGAGAACTACGAAAGTCATAATCCAGAAGATACAGGTGTTTATTAACAGCTGTCTACGCAAAATACTTCGGATCCGTTGGCCAGACACTATCAGCAACAACCTACTGTGGGAGACAACAAACCAGATTCCAACAGAGGAAGAAATCAGGAAGAAGCGCTGGAAGTGGATAGGACACACATTGAGAAAAGCACCCAACTGCGTCACAATGCAAGCACACACATGGAGTCCTGAAGGCCAAATTAGGAGAGGAAGATCAAAGAACACATAACGCCGAGAAATGGAGACGGACATGAGAAGAATGAACAAAAGTTGGATAGAACTAGAAAGGAAGGCCCAGGACAGCGTGGGTTGGAGAATGCTGGTCGGCGGCCTATGCTCCATTGGGAGTAACAGGCGTAAGTAAGTATTATCGACTAACGTATTTCTAAATTTTCCAAGTTCATCACTAGTTCATAAAGATAAATATGCTTTTTATGATAATAAATTAATAAATGATATTAATATGAATAGTAAGTCAATCTTGTCGTTAAAGTCGAGGAATTCATGACTCAGAAAGAAAACCTATAATTCATCCGAAACCTCGAAATCTACAGCAACAACAGTTGGGATCTCATAAATTTTATTACAAAATTAGAAAAAACAAAAAACAATATGTTACATATTACATTCAGAAAATAAAAAAGAAGAAAAGATAACTGATGAGATCATTGTAGTTTAAGTGATCGAATTTCATTGACAGCGAAATCACGTCTGTGAAATAGATTTAATGAAAAAATATTAAAATATAATTAATATACTGATGAATTTATCTTAAAAGTACTTTTTTAAAAGAATAAAAAACGATAATGAACATTGAACAAAATCCTGAATCAATGACGACAACGACGACGACTAGGCAAAAATCTCGCGAGGCGGGATCGTGGATGCGCACTGCTGAGGAGTCTCAAAATAGGACGAAACGGCTGTCCAGTGCTTCCAGGTTTTTCTTGGTGGTCTAGCTTCAATTGACTCATGATTTCAACTATGAAAAATACTGAAATCTCCACAAAACCCCTTCTGATCTAAATCATAATTTTTTTAAATGTTAGCACAACTACTTAGGAACAATAAGTAGTTTTCCTGTTGATATCCGAATGGATCATTAACAGGAAAATTATTTGGGAAATATATTGAGTGATCAATCTTTTCATTAGATGAAACTCCATAGAATAAATTAATTAGAGACAATAGAATAAAGAAAACTTTACTCAAAATCAAAGTTATTTGAAACATATTAATTAAGGAACAAAGTCAAAATAATCATAACACACGTATGGACAAATTATGACGGCATTATAATTCAATACATTTTAGTTTAGTATTTTCGTTCTATCACATACTATTGAGCATGAACTAGAATGACACAAAGTATATCTAACAGTGAAATAATTTCAGAAGGGGTTTTGTGGAGATTTCAGTATTTTCATAGTTAAAAGCATGAGTCAATTGAAGCTAGACCACCAAGAAAAACCTGG
>NC_031498.1:30852894-30932618 GCF_000237925.1 Schistosoma mansoni | reverse complement strand
GAAGGGGTTTTGTGGAGATTTCAGTATTTTCATAGTTAAAAGCATGAGTCAATTGAAGCTAGACCATCATGGAAAACGTGGAAGCACTGGACGGCCGTTTCGCCCCAATGTGGGACTCCTCAGCAGTGCGCATCGACGACCTCGCCTCAAGAGATTCGAACCCAGGACCTACCAGTGCCAAGCCAGATCACTTAATTGATGGACCACTGAGCCTGCCGGCATCCGATGATGTTAATTTCTAACTTCAACCAATCCGCGAAGTTGAGCAACCGTTCACCAATTGTCTTCAGTGAGTTTTTATCTCACGACAACGTGGTTTGAACTCCACTGGTTACTGCTTCCCACTAGAACTCTAGGAAATACCTCTTGAAGTCAGTCACTAGTGAGCATATGATTATTATTATCAGAAGGGGAGTCCCACAATAGGACGAAACAGCTGTCCAGTGCTTCCAGGTTTTCCTTGGTGGTCTAGCTTCAATTGACTCATGTTTTCAACTATGAAAGTAAAATAATGGTCTGTTTATTTGTTCATAGTGTCATTTTGCTCAAAGCTTGAGTTCGAAACTCAAATTATTATAGGAAGACATATTTTATCAATTGTTGTTGTGAAATTGCAATGAAGAATATAGTAAACCTGAAAAAGCTAATGGAAGAAATCAACAAAACTTGCTTATAATGTAAGCGACCGATTCTTAAACTAGACACGTATAGATTTCACGCATTCCATCACAGATGCGTTCTATGTGGTGTTAACGTAGGTCAGAACCAGAGTCAATATTGCTGTAGATAAGTGTAAGGACCTAAAAGCGAGTGGTAAGTCGGTGAATAAGACGCTAACTTTATTCAATGCTTACACAGATATCCAATAGTGAACAGAATCGCAGCAGGTTGGAAGACGGTTAAGAAGCTCAAAACAAAAATTCTTAACAGTCCATGAAGTTACTAACTATTTGATTAAGCTATGTCATAGGTTAGAATTTTCAAAATCCGAATGATAATGGGTCAATGTGCCGGAAAAGTATTTAACAAATACCCTGTTTGTTTTAAAAGACACAGGTACAATACCATGTTGATTGATTAACCTACTTTTACAAATTCAACGAACTAAGGATAGGGAGTGAAGTAGTCGAACGCGTCGACAACTTCACTTATCTTGGAAGTCTGATCAGCCATAATGGGTTGGTGTCTGACGAAATCTCAGCACGGATTCAAAAAGCTCGTTTGGCTTTTGCCAACTTACGTCACCTATGGCGAGGACGAGATATCCGTCTACCAATTAAGGGACGAGTATACTGCGCAGCAGTTCGTTCTGTTCTACTTTACGGCTGCGAAACATGGCCATTAAGAGTAGAAGATACTCGTAGGTTACTAGTATTTGACCACAGATGTCGTAGAAATATTGCTCGCATCTGCTGGGATTACAGGGTAAGTAATAGTGAGGTTAGACGCAGGGTATTAGGGAATGATGGTAAATCAGTTGATGAGGTCATGAATCTTCATCGACTGAGATGGTTGGGCCACGTGTTACGTATGCCTGAACATCGATTACCACGACGCGCAATGTTGACTAGTGTAGGGGATGGTTGGAAGAGAATTAGGGGCGGCCAAACCAAAACATGGCATCAGTGCTTGAAGTCACTAACTTCTAGTCTAAGCCATGTTGGTAGATGCAGACTAGTTGGTTGGGGTCCGCGTGACTATCGTAACCAATGGTTGGAGACTCTAGGTGACATGGCTCAGAATCGATCACAATTGCGTAGGTGTATACACTCTTTATCTTACCTTAAACCTTGAGATTAAAATTGCTTCATAACGTTCTTCCTTCCAATAATATATCCTTATATACAATCTTTCTTTTATATATTACCACCACTAAATTAACTACTTCTATGAATCCGATGTTCATCTTGTTGTGCTAACGAGGTATGGCAACTTGGACCGATGCATATATGTGCCTGGTCCTACGTTGTAGCTGACTGACTTACGAATTCAACTATATTAAATCAGCTAATCTAGTATAGAATGATCCCGTAAAATCAAATAAATGGATTGAAGATATCTGTTTTAACGTGAGTTCCTTCGCATTTATTAAGTAACTCAAAGAAGTAACTTTTGCAATAATGGCTTTTCAATACATAAAGAATCAAAATCAAAAATGTTCGAAATTGATAAGTTAACACGAAAGATTTTCGATAAATAGAAAGTCATTATGCCTCCTTATATATGTATATAATATTAAAACTAACCTTAGAGATAGAATACTTCTGACCTCGTGTGCAGTAAGACGCCAACTAGAACTATTCCAATAATAATGGACTTCTTCAACCTGGAAAACCGCAAACATATTGAAAACAAACGCATAACAAACAAAAGGCGAACTGCTCTATTTGTTGTGAGTGATGTTTTAGAATAACAGGAAACTACACAACATTAATAACATCATCAGAAGTGGTTTTGTGGAGATTTAGTATTTTCATAGTTGAAAGCGTGAGTTAATTGAAGCTAGACCAACAGGAAAAACCTGGTAGCACTGAACGGCCGTTTCGTCTTATTGTCTATCAGTTAAGTGCTCTCGCGTGAGACTAGTAGGTCCTGGGTTCGAATCTCTTGAGGCGAGGTCGTGGGTGCGCACTGCTGTGCAGTCCCACATTGGGACGAAACGGCCGTTCAGTTCTTCCACGTTTTCCCTGGTGGTTTAGCTATAATTCACTCTCGCTTTCAACATTAATAAAATACTGTGATATGTTTTTCTTGCTTAGATTACAATAGTTGAAATATTTATCGGCTACCTGAAATTAACCTCGAAGCCTAAAAAAATATATACTTTCCCGACCGCTGCTGCTACCTTGACGTGATGGCTGGCATTGTCTATCGTGATGAACCAATCAAGTTATACTAGTTGAAACAATCGTTCCTCAAGATCCTACCATACCAGACTGGTCGGTTGAAGAGCGATAAGACTAAAAGCAGAAAGCCAAACGTCCGAAATCGTTCTGCTGACTGTACAGAGGTGTGACAGCGGTAAGGCGTTTCCTTCAAACAATCAGCATAACAGCGATGCCGCCTTCCCACAAGGAGAGGTGGGGTTAGAAAATGTCGACCCTAAGCATGCACACCTCACCTTATCCCACGGATATTCGTCTCCGGCGGTAAGGTCCTGACAAGTATGGAGCTAACACAAAAACTACCAACAAAAAGGTTGTGTGTGACCGACCTCAGGTGATTTATTCAAACAAATATTTTGTTCTACACTTCTTTAAAATCAAGATAAGTTTACTTAGATCATTTGTAATCTAGAATATTTCTCAATATAAAAATTAAAATCTTTGAACTGATAAGAAAATAATTTTGAACTCACTCGATCCAAATTTAAAAGTCTACAGATCTGTAAGCTACGCGTGAAATAATCACGCAACGAATTGTAAGATATCGATGTTAAATAGGCAAACAAATTATGATATTCTTTCTCTAGTTGAATAGCTCCAAACTATTTTGAATAAAGAGAAAAAAAGATTGAATAGAATTCAGTATGAAAAAAGAAAAAAGCATAGGATATAAATGAACATCAAAATGGAAATATCCCATAGTAACAAGAAATGAACTTACTCTACTGAATGATTTCCTTTGAATAAATTGATCAAGTTGATGCAAAATTTCGTTTATGAGAATCAATACAAGTCGATCGTTATTCTCAGTTGATAAGACAGACTACAATGAGGGTAAAAATAAAAGAAACAAACAGTTCATTGGATAATAATAATAATAATAAATAGCTGCTCATTATTGTACATTTTAATTAAAACATCTAACCTTTACTATACGAAAATCGTTCGGAACCACATACAGATTCAGTTTGGAAAGGACAAGAGGCTTGATGGCCTGAGTGAGTCCTGGTAATGATGGTCTCTCAGCTGATTATTCACCGTCATGACTTTTATCAAACAAAAAAAACTACGATCACGAAAAGTAGTACTGATCAGAAGATATTGGATAGAAATTATAAGCAACAAAATAATAAGAACTATGTACATAACCTTTAAAGTCAGTGAAAACTACTGCGTCTTTCAAAGTTTTGTATTTTACATATAGATATACATCACTTTATACTATAAAGTGAATGATCAAGATAACTCTGAAATGATAAAATCAATAAACTGAAAGATGATAGCTAAAAGTGCATGGAATGAATTTGGTAGATATTTTGCTGTTATATCCCGAAGAGAATTATGAGTGGTACCTTTTGGATCAATACCATGTGTGTATTTTTTTATTATATAATTGTTAAGTAACTAAACTATTCATATTCATGTTCCTTTTATTATGACCTTTATTTTGACCTATGAAGTAATATTATACGATTTACCATTCTTGAGTTATGCCCTGTCTACCAAATAGTAAATCCCTTATTCACAGCCACAGTTGGCTGAATCTTGTATAAATGTTATTTTCTATTTTATGGTACGATGTGGTCTGTCTGGTTGGTATATAAACTCAGTATGTTTGAAATATATACCGCTGAGGCTGAGATTGGTGTTCTGGACTTAACTGGCTGGGCTAGGCAGAAAGCAGGACCGATAAGTACTCTAGACTGCTTGTAAGGGTTTCGTGTGTCATTGGTCCGATCGATAAGTCACTGCTCTCCAATTGGAGGAATCATCACGTCATAAATTAATCAGGGCACAAACCACAAAACGTAACAAATGGAGTTTACAGGTTATAACAGTTTCCCACGTCGTAAGTGCTGAAAATCATATTCTTCAATTTGTCTAGTATCATAGATGAGTGCTTTGGAGCAATAAAGTAGAACAAAATAAAAGCTTCAGTCAATGCGAATGTGGTAAACATGTCTCTTTATTATACAAAACACAAAAAAATAATCTAGTTATGAAATCATGGAAGCTGTATTTGAAAAAATTAAATAGTTGTCAAGAGAGTCAGTCAGCTATAACGTAGGACTAGGCACATTCATATTTCACTCCAAGTTGTCAAGAGAGCAATCATGTGGTCAAGGAGCATGCTAGTCAGTCACACAATTTAGTTATAATCTGTTTTCCCAGCGTTATAATTATTATCATCAAATATTCTCGTAAAAACAATAGACGTGCAATAAAACGATTTATATGAATTCGCGCATTCACAAATTATATAGCTACAGTTACAGAAACAGTATGATTATAAAATATAACTAAAGTATCAAACTTTAATACCCTAAATGGTTTAAGAAAATCCTCTGTATGAGCTATACATGATTCAATCCATCTATCATTAGCAGCGAAAACATCTAAATCCTCCTGAAATAAAAGTAAAAAAATAAACAGAAGAAATGATATCATGAAGAAGGTTTCACCAAATAAATATTGTTATTTTCATAGTTGAAATCATGAGTTAATTGAAGCTAGACCCAACCAGCACCTCAACTCCAGACCCGCAGCGGCGTTCCCCTCCCGGTTGGCAGTGACACCAAATGTAGTGAACAAAACACCGGTTGGGGATAATCGAATGTATTTAGACACAAATTACAGACTATCTCACTAAATTCTGATAACCATATAGCAAGCAGTTTAATTTGCAAAATAACCACCAATTGTCTCAATCTTCACTGTTCCTTCTGTAAATATCAATCCATCTTCTTTAATTTTATTGTTTGTGCACTTTTCCACCAATCGCGCTTCGTTTCAGTTCTTTCCTTATCGGTCTTCTGCCAAAATACATTCTATGTCTAACCATCACCATATACTACTTATATGGATATAAGTAGACGACACCACTGTTATATGTTGGCTACGTAAGTAAAACCATTATTTCCCTTAGTAACTATAACCTATGTTCAAGATCAAAACACCAAAGCTACAAGACCGTAACAGTCTAAAGACTTTCAAAACACTTGTAGAGTAGTAAAAAAATAACACATGACAAAGTATTCTACTACGTTTTACGTGGAATTAAGAACAAAGCGGGCGTGATCAAATACCAAATCCACAGAACAATTTACAGAAATTCAAGATTACAGTGAACTGTTTTTGTTAGATCTTCTGTGTTCGCGTTTCAGAAGTGCGATCTGTCCCGGAATCTTAATGGCAAAAGCGATGATTTCTGCAAGGCAGGCTTCGCTGTATGACACAAATGATAAGGTAAGTAGGCGGGGATGGCGTTTTGAATAAAAGGTAGGCTTAATAGAGCTTAAGTGTATTGTTGAAAACCTATACCAGTTGCTCTTGCTTAAGAGACGTTAACTAGGATAATATAAATCTGTTTCTATTGATTAGTAATCTGACCTCTATTTCGAGGATTAAAGAGATATACAAGCGCGGTTACTCTGTGTAAAATCTTGCTTTTTGTTTCAAATGTATAAATCCTCAGACCAAATTTGTTCTCCTGAAGCGCTAGACGTCATATTGCTGATAATTATGGTAGGAGGAGTTAGTGTAGACAATTGTGTGACTTCCATGTAAGATCTTATGGATAATACAGCCACGTTCTGACAAATCTACAATTTTGAAATTAGGTCCATTTCTATGATAATAATAATAATATATTTCTGTAAGGGCATGTACACGCCTTTACACATACATGATTTACAAGTTACAACATATAATGGTTTACAGTATGCATCCCAAGCAAGGTTGTTTAGTTATTATAATCTATAAAAGTTAATAGCAGTTCATTCGTTTAGATATAATGTGTTTTCATAAGAATAGTTTCCAAAGGGGTATAGCGTCCACGTTACATACCAGATACGATCTCGACAAAATGTGTATTAGGGTTTCGGTCGTGCTAAGTATTTATGTAATGCAGCTTTTGAAGTTTGTAGTTGTTATAAAGTATACTTGTGGGGCGTGTGGTGCGAACTATGACCTTGGGAAAGCGCGTTCGTCGAGCTTCTTCCAGATGTCGGATGTTATATAGCTTCATCCTCAGAGCAAGATTCTGAACAGAAAGAAAAAAACCCAGGAGCAGCTAGGCATTTGGATATGAACGATAACCAATGCCTAACATTTAGCAGTGGAACAGATGGAGGTATGATAAATGACTAGATCAAACTGATGCTAGCTTATGTTGATAGAGTGAAATGCGATCAGGCGCTTTAGATTGGAGAATGCAGTAATAAAGAACAATGAGTTGTGATATTTATCAAGGTGAAGTAGGTTTGAATGAAGAAGGGAAGTCAAGGTTGGAATGAGGAAGAACAGAGAGTGCATATAGAGAGTAGAGTGTTGAGTAAAATAACAATCATATCCTTTACAGTCTTTTTTTCATCATCCGATGCCTGCCACATAGTTTACATGTAAAAGTCCGAGTTAGCATGTTAAAGGTTGTCTTAGTAGAATAGTTAATCCAGCGCAAAAATTAGAAACATGAGTCTGAATGGTGAGTGTAGGAGAACAACCTCAATAATACAGATTGATTGACTTGTTCTCATCCATAAAGAGTCTGATACAAACAAAATGTTCTGCCCCACAAACACGGATGGATTGAAATCATCGCACTCACCATCAGTGCTTGCTGGTCAGTAACTCTACTCTCCCTCCTTTTGTGATGTTAGGCTCGTTTAAGCTTGTATTGGATAGACATCACACCTCACACGATGCTCCGTGTTTCAAATCCTGTTGGAAAACATTATTTTTATAAGTACCATTTTACAAGCTTATCAGACAGTTACAAATTATGGACTGTGGGTAAGGCTTCGATGCAATGTTTTTATTGAATATATAGTAAAGTGTAGGTTGCGAATCAGAGTATAGGCATTAAGGAGGGTATAGTGTAGGATATTTGTTTACCATAGTAGGCGGAAAAGTGTAGATTTGTATTAGTTACAGATAACGAGTGGTGAGATAATATTGATGGTAAGGCAACATAGTGTACAGATGAGTAAAAAGCTGATAAAGAATAGACAAGAAGTAACTCACACTAAATTCGAGCTGAGGTTATTTTGTTCTATGCTAACCGGTTGATGGGTGACAGGTTCTGTGGTTGTACGACCACTGGCAGTAGGCAGTCGATTGTGCATTTTTTCTGACGTTTTACGGTATTTTTAAGCGTCGTTTAGCAACCGAGTATTGATAGGTCCAGTGAGTTGCCTGTCTACTTCAATTGAAAAGAATTAGTGAGGGGAAAGTATCTAATACAACTACAAGGTAGGGAAATAAGGCAATTTAGTCTATATGTGTAGAGAGCCTATGATGTCTGTATGGGACGTGGATGTGTTCGTTTGCGCTAGATCTGTGCAGGTGAGGGATTGATCGATAAGTCCTACAAGCGTATTTAATTTATCTGCCATGAGTATTTCAGAAGGAAGACTGTTCCATATTAATGCATAATTGATAAAGAAGTTTTCCCGAGTTTTTGATTTGTATTTTTCAATTTTGACTGTGGATAATTTGTCTCGAAGTTTGTCATCATTTGTGTCTTGGTAGAGAACTATATTACATGTGGAACAAGCAAGGCTTTTAAGGAGTTTGAAATAAAGAATTAAGTTAGACGTAAGCTTTTTTTTCCAGAGGGGTTCTAGCCCTAAGATATGGCATCTGGATTTGTAGTCAGTGAGTTGGTCATTCTTAAGTATTTTGTGAGTGAAGTCTCGCTGTATTCCTTACACCTTAAGTATATCAGATAGGCGTAGGTTGGAAAATAAGAACGAGCAGTATTCGACGATGGGTCTTACGAAGACTTTATAAAGAATGATTTTAGCTTCGTTGTGAAAGAAATTACGAAGGATGAAGCCAAACAATCTCCGCATTTGAGATGCTTTAGTTGAAATATGTTCTGAGAAGTTAAGACTATCGGAGTAATGTACCACAAGGTCAGTTACTGATGTCAGTCTGGGCAGTGAGTTATTGTTAAGTTCTGGTTTTATTTCAAGAGACGTGTCTCAAATATATAGTCAACAGGATTTCTCTGTGTTGAGCTCCAGCCCCCAGCGTTCGCACCAGTTGTCTACTTTGTTGAGTTCATGTTGGATTGTTAGCATAGTACTACGTACATCGCCAATGTCAGTTTTATAGATGACTTTTAAGTCATTAGCGTACAGGTTGGTCTTACCTGTGGTAAAGCACTTGCATATATTGTTGATATAAATTATAAAGAGCAATGGACCCAAGACACTACCCTGCACAACACCACTGGTTATTGGTCGAGGTGTAGATGTTATAGAGTTAATCTTGGTTATTTACTATCTGTTTGTGAGAAAAGACCTAATCTTTTGCAATAGGGGGTAGGGTCAACCTCATATGTTTTATCAATAAGCTCGAACGATTGGGTATCAAACCACTTCTTACTGACTGACACACTTCATATCTGAAAAATCGACATTTTGAGTTTAGGGTTAACTTCGCCTTCTCTCGGGTTATGGAATGTCCTATTGGGATCCCCCATGGTTCATTACTAGGATCTCTTCTTTTCTTGATTCTTGTAAACGATCTTCTACAGCAGATATCGACTGACTTATTGCTTTTTGCTGGTGATGTGAAACTTTGGAGAGAGATACGCAACCAAAAGTATATACTGGGGCTTCAGGATGATCTGACTCGACTTCAAAGTTGGACAGACAACAACGGATTTACATTGAACGCTCCAAAGTGTAAAGTAGTCCATCTGACAGACGTTGTATACTACAGTTGCAACTTAGGTAACTTCCCTTTATAGGTATCTTAAGTTGGTCAGGGTCTAGGAGTGTTGGTACCCTATGATCACAAGTCCTACTCTAACTGTGACAAAAGTGCCTTTCGAGCAAACCTTGCACTGGTGGCACTGAAGTGTATTTTTGGCCACCTTGATGGAAGAACTTTCCACATAACCTTTGACAGTTTTATCCATCCACATTTAAAGTACGGAACCATAGTACTTCCTCTTTAACCCCAAAAGAACAAGGAAGATCTGAAGCGTACACAACGACGAGCCACGAAATCAGTTCAGGGACTCAGATTCAAACCTTGTGAAGAACGCCTCCAATCACTGAATCCTAACCCATTAGAGTCCTAGGGTTGACACAATGGCTTACAGCATCCTGAACACTTCTAGATATCCCCTTTAACACCTGCTTAGCCTCAGTCCCAACACCAGCCTTAGAGGTAACACTCACAACCTGGAGGCACAACACAACAGAACAGACTGTCGACACACCTTTAACTCCTTACGGGTAGTGAAATGCTGAAATTTGCTGTCGACTGAGCTAGTCCAAATGACTTCCCAGGAGTCCTCTAAGAGAAAACTTGACGTATTCTTGAGGACCGAAGGATAATATCTTACTATGATTTACCAATTTCTTTATCCTCTTTTATCGATAGTATACCTAGGTTCCTGCCTGGAGGTATCAGTGATTCAATGTTACTAGATACTGAAGCCCGTTACGAAAAAGCTTCTTCTGTTCTGTCCTAAACCATTATAACCATTTATGCAAGAATCAAAGTAAGAACCTATATATGCAGTTGCGAAAACGAACAGACAGTTTAACAAATTGGTGTACCAGATCACGCCGGGCTCACCACTAAAAATGACACGTTTATTCAGGGTTTGACAGCATTTTAACCAGTCACACATTCGAAATATGCTAACCCAGTGAAATCAAAAGTCCGGAAACATATTTGATAGGCTATTGATATATACAGAAGTGATCAATCTAGCTGCTGTAGAAGTGAAGCACGGTGTACCCACTCCTGATATGGTGCGGATGAGCGACCGAGAGCCTTCAGCTAGGTGAGCCTGTAGATGGTGTCGAGTCGCGATTCACAGTGGAAAGACGCTCTTCCATTAGTCTTACCAGATATCCGCAATGCATTGAGAGCTGACATTGGATACACGGCATCACAACTGGTTTATGGAACAACATTCCAACTTCAAGGAGAATTCGTGGATCCTTCGTCTTCTTCAGTGAACATGGTTCTAAACTCCTACACTAGCAGGCTTACAAACGCAATGCGTTCAGTTAAACCTGATGCAGCCAGCATCAAATATCAAAGATTTACAGAGCTATTGATTTTGGGGTTTTATTTACCACTACGACGTAATATCAGCACTTTCCGTTGATTTAATTGAAACGAAATTAAACCTCCACAGCTTTACAGACTGCAAGGATTAATATAGGACGACAGACCTCTCATCTTAATCACTGGAGACTGAGAACTGAATTTGAAACTATTTGAACTCGTTTGAGGTAAGCTGCTGAAGGTCGCTAAAATAATAAATCCGTTATCTCAATCTAGTCTCATGTAGCACGTTGTATTTCGACGTTTACTTGGGAGCAGGAGCGACCTGAAACGGCAACACAACAGTCAGGACCGACAAGTGCGTCTGAAGTGAGAACACGGTGTGCTGGTACAGCAGATATATTTGAAATTGAAAAAAACGCGGTTTTTAGTACAAAAGGGGAAAGTTATTACAAAATAGTTTTACTCGTTATTCTGCAGGTTCAGATGGCGTAGGGCTTGTTCTTCTTCATCCAGTGCATTCACTCTTTGTTGTCCTGCAATGAGAAATACAAACACACATTATTAATGTTGCATGTAATGATTTTTATTACCGTTACAATACCTCCTCTCTCCATGAGGCACTGTCCTCAGTGCCTGGTTGCGGGCATGGGTATGCTATTCCTTCTTCTGGTGGCACCTCATAATGGCTGGTAGCCGTCGGGGGATTGACAAACGGAGTATCTGAGTGCACGGTTGTTTTATCTGGCTTTATTTGGTTGTAGTGTGCTGTTATAACGTCGTCTTGAGGTCGCTGGAGGTTGCGTAGGACGAATGTTGTAGGGGACCGAATAAATACGACTTCGTAAGGCCCTTTCCAAGATTGGTGAAACTTGCCGCATGTTCCTGGTGGGGTCATAGGGCGATGTAACCACACACGATCTCTAAGTTTATATACAGTCCCGTTCGCATGTCGATCGTACACATTCTTTTGGTGTTTGCTGGCATTTTGTAGATTAGCTTTAACTAGACGGTATGTGTCGGCTAGACGGCTACGAAAGTTACGGACGTATGGTATATGGTCTTGAGCTTTGAAATGCAACAATGGCATTTGGATCTCTACAGGCAGGCGTAATTCATGTTCAAAGAGTAAAATCGCAGGTGAAAATCCCGTGGAACCGTGAACTGATGCGCGGTAAGCTAACAAGCATTGGGGTATTGCATCATCCCAGCATTCCGTCGACGAATTATTGATAAACGACTGTAGGGGGGTTTTAATGGTTCGGTTTGTTCTTTCTACTAAACCGTTACCTTCAGGGTGGTATGCAGTGGTATGTGTTTTGCGGATACCCAATAATCGGCATACCTGAGCGACGAGATGGCTTTCAAAAGCTGTACCTTGATCGGAATGGAGTGAGAATGGAGCGCGTCGTAGAATACCTTGTCTCTCTTTTATCTAACGCCGGCTAGCGTACGCTATGACCCTCTCCTGTCCATCTTGTGTTGTTTAAGAAAGGACTGCTCCGATAGCTGACGAGCTAGCATCAGTATCAAGTATAAATTCACCTCCTTTATCTGTGAACCGTGCGCGTATTATTTCTTCCCGTATAGAGACGTCCAAACTCGGGAAGTCTACAATTGCTGCTTGCTGCAAGGAGTGCAGGTATTCCATGGGGTCCTCACTCGCTTTCTGGTGACGCGACAGGAACTACATGGTCTCCAGCTGTGTATCTACTGTTAGCGAAAATCATTCATCAAGCACCTTCCAGTTTTGGGCAGACGAGTTACTTGCGGTGAAATCGCTCTTTTTGCCGTTCCATCGTCTAGACACGACAGGAGATAGTCAAAATGTTCGGCAGCTGGGATATTACGTAGATACGTCGTGATCCTGACCTTCCAAATGGCATAGTCCGATGAGACTCCCAGTAGTGGTGGCTGGCGGATGATTTCCCCGGTTGCTGGCTTGCTTGGAATGACCGGTGGTTCCTCATAGGTTTCATCGCGTTTTGACGTAAACACCTCCATCACCACTTGTAGCACGTTGTATTTCGACGTTTACTTGGGAGCAGGAGCGACCTGAAACGGCAACACAACAGTCAGGACCGACAAGTGCGTCTGAAGTGAGAACACGGTGTGCTGGTACAGCAGATATATTTGAAATTGAAAAAAACGCGGTTTTTAGTACAAAAGGGGAAAGTTATTACAAAATAGTTTTACTCGTTATTCTGCAGGTTCAGATGGCGTAGGGCTTGTTCTTCTTCATCCAGTGCATTCACTCTTTGTTGTCCTGCAATGAGAAATACAAACACACATTATTAATGTTGCATGTAATGATTTTTATTACCGTTACACTCAAATGTTGTCATGTGTTTTTCGAAGACTTTTCAGTCAGCTTGGTTTTGGAACTCCTAATCTGACCCTATCTTTCCTAAGCCTTATTCCTAAGGCTTCTGGTAACTTATAGTTTTATTGTGATATGATTTATTCTTCAGTTTCTTGCTTACCGGCCTTTGTATATAAATCCCATGCTTGTGGTGAGGTGAATACTCAGTATATCAACTCAACCGTCACAGTATGCGGATGGCTTGAGCATTGTCGACTGTCATCTCGTTTTGTCGTTCTTCGTGATGATCGTGGTATAATACAAATATATTGTGACAAAAATTCTCTCCAAATTCCGCAATTTAATTCTGAGTCTGTCCTGAGAGTGACAGGTAAAGTCCAAGCACGTCCGGAAAAGGATGTAAACAAGGTAATGTTATCCGTGTTATATCTTAGCTTCAAGCATATGACAACTGGCGAAATTGAAATAGTTGCTGAAAGCATTGAAATCCTCAGTCATTCATCTTAACTTTCCTTTCTTCCAAAAGATGCGGCGAATGTAGGTTGTTATCCTACGATCACTCGGTTATTTTAAGGTCAACGAAATGGAAAGATTAAAATATCGTTACATTGATTTTTGTTCGTCGAATATGCAAAGAAACATACGGTTTCGTTCATCTATCATATTGCAAATGCGGAACTTTATGTGTGAAAATAATGGTATTGTAAATATTTTGTGATTTACGTATATAGGTTTTATTGAAATCGAAACTCCGTATTTGTTCAAAATTACTCCAGGGGAAAGTATTTGTATTAATTTTTGATTTCTTCAGGGTGCTAGTGAGTTTGTTGTACCTACCAAGTTTCCTGGATTATGGTATTGCTTACCTCAAAGCCCTCAACAATTCAAACAGCTATTGATGATAAGTGGATTTAGTAAATATATGCAGGTTGCTGGATGTTTTCGCGATGAGACTTCTAGGTCTGACAGACAACCCGCGTTTACTTAGGTTATCTTTCATTTTTCCTAACTTTTGTAGTTGGACATAGAAATGGCATTTATCACTCCAGATGATATTTACGAAATAATTGAGAATATGCTGGTATATATTTGGCCTACAGTTCAGAGTACTTCAGGTTATCAGCCAATATCGACACCTTTTTTGCGCATGGAATATTGTGATGCTATGTCACGATATGGAAGTGACAAACCAGATGTACGATTTGGTTTCTTGTTTTCATATTCCGCAGTTGATGGACACACAGGTTTTAATATACCAAGGAAATACGTAAGTGTCTTTTTACGGTTCTTCACTTTCGAGGTTCTCATAAAGCCTATATGTAGCTAGTAAATGCTAGGTTCGTTTTTCAGTAGAGAGAAAACTGGTCATTTGGACATTTCTCTGTATCATTTGAATACAAACAAGTGCATTGATAATTTAACGATTTCTTAGCTCAATAGCGGTAAAGTGTCATTTTTTGTTTCTGACCCATTCCATCCCTTGCCTCCAACCGCTAACCATGATTTTTGTGCAGACCCCAACCACTTGGTTTACATTCATCAACACGACAGCAATTTACTTCATCGGCTGATGATGTCTTCGGAAGTGTCAGCCTCCCACGTACCCCTATTACCAACAGAGCTTGTGTTTGTAAACTGCTACTTGGGACATGTGGGTTGTTATCTAGTTTTTGAAAACAATAACACTAGCTCATCAGTCGTCTAAAACTCCTATAGTATTGGAGATATGCTTAAAACAAACTTGTCTTATCAGAATCGATTTTTTTTCAGTTAGTAATTCGATCATTATCATTAAAACAAATGGTTTGTCTATTTAACATTTCACTTCACTGACTATTAGAAAATTAATTGGAGTTAACAGAAACCTTTTCACTTGGTGAAATAACAGTGTTATACCCTGCTCATTGCTATTCAGAAACTAGTCAGTTTGTATTAATCAGAAACACGGAGAGCTCTTTTTTCAATAAATTTATTATCCAGGTGCACAATGTTATAACTTGTAGTCTTGTGCCCTTTCCAATATATGACGTAATGATACCGCCAATTAGAAAACAGTGAATTATCGACGGGACCAATGATGCCCTCACACAAATCAAATGGGATTTATGAGGCGCATATTTATCTAGTGCTTCCTTGTACCAATATTTATGTGTTTAAATAAAATAAGTCCAGAACACCAATCTCAGCCTTCGTGATATGAATCATGTATTTCAAACATACTGGGTTTATATACAAACAAAACAGACCATATCGTACCATGAAATAGAAAATAACATTTGTACAAGATTCAACCGAATATGGCTGTGAATCAGGGAGGTAGTAATTGGTAGACAGGACATAATTCAGTAATGGTAAATCGCATGGTAATAGTTCTGTTATAATGGTCCTTTTACTTTTTACACGTATGTGGGACGTTAATTTACCTTAGACGAATATGTATGTGTTTAAATACAATAAAGACGAATATCTACACTAGATTCCTTCCCAGTATCTATTCTACAGGACTTCAACACAACTCAGATGAAGAACACGTGAGTAGCCAAACTAAAACGTCAATATATTTCCACCCAAATCCGACACAAACAATCCAACAACAAAGAACAATTAATTAATAATGATAATAAGTAATAAGGATAGGGGAATATATAACACATCTAACACCTGTCACACTATCTACATGTTTGACTAAGCAAAACAACCAATCATTCTCTCCCACACATTAAGTTCATAGTTCTTAAAAGGTACCACCCATCATTCTCTTCAGGATATAACAAAATCATATATATATATATATATATATATATATATATATATATATATACGATTGTGCAGCTTGATAATAGGTTCGTTGGGAAGGGATCCCTTCACTGAACTTCGTGTTTTTAATGTCTAAATGGGAAACTGTATTTAGTCGCAATTTGTTCACTTAATGTTTTGTCTGACTTCAATTTTGATTAGTGTTTCATTGGATTTGGCTAACTTATTTTCTACTACTTTTTTATATTTTGTAGAGAATATCAATTTTTACAGTTCAAAATATCAAGTCAAAACAGTTGGACTTACTAAATGTATTAAAACCAGAGTGTGGTGATTTAGTTTTCTTCACTAAAGGAAATACAGAAATTGAGCTAACAATTGCCTTTCAGACTGATTGGTTTTTGCCTACTAGTTAAAAGCATTGGGCATGGCACGAGTTGAAGTTGCTAAGCTTATTGATTCGAAAGGTGATATCCTTTTTTCATTTCATTATTTGATCAAATAGCTTTTAAATGACAACTGCATTCATATTCTTTTAGTGGTAATTGCGTATTTTTCGAATGAGCAAACTACTTAATAAACTGATCAGCTGCTGGAGATTAACCAGAGTTAACAAGCCTATTTTTTGTCCTCCAAATGCTTAACATCAGTTAGAAAGTTACTGAGTCGGTTAAAAAAGTGTCAGTCCTCTATTTGAATACATTTATGAGGTCAACAAAGGACATAGTTTTCACCAGAGCTTTTCTCATCTTACAATCAAAATACCTTAATACTCTTAAAGTATTTTACCTTATGTTATTTCCTATCAGGCGAAATTTAAACATTATCTTTTCGAGGAGCCTACAGATCCCCCTACTTTCCTTTGCTAATACTTTGCTCCTTCCCCTTGGATTTAGTTATCCTTGCTCGATCTTCCTGAATTATATGCATATGATTTTCTTAAGTCTTACTGTTGGATATATATGTAATTTCACAAAGCATTGATATTATATTGTTGGTTTGTATCCTTTAGTCTCTACCCTTGGGCATATATTATATTGACATGAGATTTTCAGTCCTTGCCTCTGGTTTCAGGCAAAAATAACTATATTACTTTTTTCTGTTCATATTAAAGGTTTGTCAATATAGAACCTGATCCATTTCCTTTGGATAAATCAATTTCCATTGTTTGAAAAAAATAACTTAGGTATGTAAGCAAAAAAGAAATGTATATTGTAGTGCATTGGTTTTATGCTAATTGTTGTGTTAATTCGTTCAAGAATAGATTGAATGCAATTAGGCTTCAAAGAAGATTCTCGCCTTTAATCTCGAGTTTTCTTTCGAATTCATTGTATTATGAACATGGTGAACATGGAAACATAATCCGTGAAATGTTCACTGTTAGTAGTCGGATTATTCAATCACTGACCCTACTGACATTTTGAAGACCGAGCACTAGAAAATTAATGTTGTGATTATCAGATCTGAAATTTCATGTATTGCTTTAAAAACTTTCACTTATTAATTGTAGTTCTGTATGTTGGAAAATATTAATATTTCCACTTGGAGAGACTAAGTTCTACTCTTCTGTAATATTAAAAGTTGTGTGAGACCTTTGAACGAATCTCAAGTGACCTTAAGAAATTGCAGCTAATCAGAAAACAGTTGGTAAGAGTTTATTATTTAAATCCGAAAAAATTAAAGTGAATACACTTTAACAGTTTAAAAACTTATCCAGATTAGAAAGAGGCCCTGTGCCTCTGAAATCGTAATGCATACGGTACAGGAACTCATCTATGTGACTTCACAACAGTCAATCTCTGGATCCGTGATGAGGTATCAGAGACTCTTAGCCTTGACCACATTGCTTCTATATTAGTGTGCACTACTGTGGTAGGGTCAACAAAATATCTCGTGAACGATGACAATGGTCGTAACCAAGTCTGGATAGGCATCTATATGCACTCCAGTCGTCCGTGTATCTTGTGGTACCTGGCTGCACACACTCCCGTATAATTAGTATCAGCTTTGTAACCTTTCAGTTTCTGAGGTTCTGAAAATGTCACTTTTGCGATGATCTATCATCTATACCAAAGAGCTGCCAAGAATATCTAAGAAACTGCTACTTACCCAATCTTCTGTCACACTTTCTCTATCAAGTCTGCGTTTCCGAAAGACCGTCTCATCGATTTTATCGTTTCCTCCAGACGACTAATTCAACATCGTCATCTTTATTGAACATATGTCGCTATAATACTCGTACCACTGAACTGCTGAATCTTCAGTAACATCTGAAAAGGTTGCAACCAGTATTACTGGTGCTCTTATAATTCAGTCTACAACAATTAGCACAACCTGTCTCAATGTCAATCGGGATTGATTCAAAAAAGTCCTCGTTTTTTCAGACTTCTTTCAATATATTTTACATCGAAATACCATGTCGTCCCGATAGTCCGCACACTGTTCAACAGTTATTTGAACTCCTCAATCATAAATAACAGAGGTTCTCAGTAGTCGCATCTGTTGTAGCGGCTAAACTTTGATGTCCTCCTTGAAATTCGCTGTAAACTGATTGTACGTGTACATTACATGTTGAAATATAAATGTCTGTGACCCTGGACTCGCCTACCCGATCCTTATTGGCTCATCCATGAATTACAGTCTCACCAAAATTCATCGCACAAATTACACCGAATGTTGTATTCCTTGATTTGAGTAGGTCGTTTATGAATTCTTTAATTTACAGGTATAATTACCAAGTTTTGATATTATAATTTTGAACAAATTGAACATTGGGTAGATTGCTATGAATAAAATATTTGTAATATCTTAATGGGTTGAAAAATGAGATTTTCTGACGTTTCGTGACTCAGTGTAAGCTTCTTCTTCAGAGAACTTACTTACTTACTTACGCCTGTTACACCCAATGGAGCATAGGCCGCCGACCAGCTTTCTCCAAATGAATGATTTTTCTGGTTAGCGTTTTTTTAGCGAGTTGATTTTCTACGGGATGAGGTCGCTAACCCCATGCCCAACCCTCCTCCTTTACCCGGGCTTGGGACCGGCAGTAACCCCCAGAGGAGCTACAGGCGGAGTTTTCTTCAGAAAACAAATAACCAAATTAACATTAACCCATGTTTAAATAGTACAACGGAACAACATGAATATTAAGTGCGATCAATCAAAAAACAGTTTATTATGGCCAGCCATATCTTGTATTTACGTAACTGTCCAGGATGAATTGTCTTATCATTGGATTGCACTTTGACTTATTAGTATCACCATTTTATTGTCTGTTTTACTGATTGGTCTGCATAATTTTATGACAACTTATGCCCACTACTCAATCATCGCATGTATTATATTCCTTACTGCTTATTTCCTTTAGGTCAATGGAAATCAGTGCACCACCCGTTCACTGCTGCGTCACCAGAGACAGCACATTTCTTGTATACTGATCCGAGTAAAGTTATCGGTTTACATCACGATTTAGTTTGTAATGGTCAAGAGGTTGGAGGTGGTTCAATTCGAGTACATAATCCTGAGGTGCAAAAGTATATTTTTACCGAAATTCTTAAGGTAGAGTTCCTATATATATATATGGGTATAATCATTATATTATTTCAGGAAAATTCTTGTGAAATGGAATACTTTTTAACTGCCCTAAATTCAGGAGCTCCACCGCATGGTGGGATTGCGTTAGGTAAGTGGATGTTATATCCTCACATAGATTTTCTCTAGGTCTTGATCGTTTAATTGCAATATTTGTAAATGCCAAATCAATCAGAGATGTAATTGCTTTCCCAAAAGCACCTGGTGGGAAAGATCTCTTATGTGGGACACCAACTATGGTAGATGATGAAATTTTATCACAGTATTGCATTTCTGTTTCCAATCATAATAAAAGTTGATTTCCAACTGATAATTTTAACCTTTCTAAATAGTCTTTGCTTTAGCAACATCACAGTAGTTTGGATATAATTATTGTTAGGAATATTTTACCATCATGGTATCCTAATGTTTATGAGTATTGTAAATATAATTAGATTGTGTATAAAACAAATTGTGTTTCGTGTTTTTGTTATAATACTCATCGAGGTGTGCCTTCAACAACAAAGATTTCTAATAATTATCGAAATTAGAAACTTTAATCAATTCGCATCATTTTTGAAGATGGTACTCTCATTGCATTCATACTGCATTCATCTTAGCTGCGTCACGCACTAATTGAAACCATATCAATATTGCTCTGAATCCTGATAAATACTCGTAGGTAGAGTCTCAAAGTGTTATTTTTTAGATTGGGAATACTGTAAATTTAAACAGTGCAAGAACAGCAATGTCTAGGTTATAAAATAGGTTCATTCTATTTCATAGTTCCTCTTACTTACTTACGCCTGTTACTTCCAATGGAGCATAGGCCGCCGACCAGCATTCTTCAACCCACTCTGCCTTTCTTTCTAGTTCTGTCCGATTCTTGTTCATTTTTCTCATGTCTGTCTCCATTTCTCGGCGTAATGTGTTCTTTAGTCTTCCTCTTCTCCTTTGGCCTTCAGGATTCCATGTGAGGACTTGTCTCGTGACGCAGTTGAGTGATTTCCTCAATGTGTGTCCTATCCACTTCCAGAGCTTCTTCTGATTTCTTCCTCCATTGGAATCTGGTTTGTTGTCTCCCACAGTAACTTGTTGCTGATAGTGTCTGGCCAACGGATCCGAAGTATCTTGCGTAGATAACTTAATAAACACCCGTATTTTCTGGATGATGGCTTTCGTAGTTCTCCACGTCTCCGCCCCATACAATAGAACTGTCTTGACATTCGTATTGAAAATTCTGATCTTGGTGTTGGTTGACAATTGTTTTGATTTCCAGAAGTTCTTCAGTTGTAAATATGCTGCTCTTGCTTTGCCGATCCGCACACTCACATCTGCATCAGATCCACCGTGTTCATCAATGATGCTACCCAGATATGTAAAAGTTTTCACATCCTCCAAAGCTTCTCCGTCAAGTGTAATTAGATTGGTGCATATTGTATTGTATCGGAGAATCTTGCTTTTCCCTTTGTGTATAGTGAGACTTGCTGCTGCTGCATTGGTTTTCTCTGCATTTGTTGTTGCGTGTGTGATAGAAGAGCCAGATCATCCGCGAAGTCTAAATCGTCCAGCTGCATCCTAGCTATCCACTGTATCCCGTGCTTTCATTGTGAATCATAAAGAGAACAAGATACAGAACATATGATTAGATCTGGTTAAGATTGGTGCACATTTATGAGCTGAAAATGATACAAAATAGAAAGGGTAAAGTCACAGTTACTAATAATTTAATTTAACAGAAAATGATTACACAATTGTCATCAAAATAGTGAGCGATTGTATAGATATGTAGTATGAGTATATTCCAAACAGAAATCAAATATCTGAATGGTAAAACTCCGTTCATGTTATTGTTACGTCTGGCCGATTGTGAACGCTATATTCGCTTCCCTAAGCTAGTTCCGTACCCCCGAGCTAGAACTATACACCGACTTGAAGATCAGAGAAAAGGCACAAAGTGTGAGGGAAGCACTTTACTACAGGGTTCATTTATGTACAGAAAATATGGGGATTTTATAGTAATTTAAGAGTCCTTGAGTTTTACTGAAAATTCCAGAATACTGCTAAACATAGCAGTATATTAATCAGCCAATCAGGATCTCCACATGTGACTTTTTCATTCTCGTTATTTTAGTAACATAACTTCACACAACTTCTAATTAACCGCTGATTGGTTGAAATGCTCCTTGATGACTCACGAGCTTGTCATGTCGCTTGCGAGGAAAATGCAGGGTCTTCCCAACAGTTATAAAACCTAGTGAACTTGGGCCACAAAATCAGTTAATTGAAAGTGAAAAGTATCAGTCAGATAATATCAAAGGCGGCTGCAGGAATATGAATTAGAAGGCTTTTACCAATCTTATCCTCTAAAGAAATGACTGACTTGTGATAAAATCTAGATTATAGATGAGAGGGGGTTTTGTGGAGAATTTGGTATTTTCACTGTTGAAATCATGAGTCAATTGAAGCTAGACCGCCATCGAAAACCTGGAAGCACTGGACGGCCGTTTTGTTAACATTAACACCGTTGGATGCCGGCTCAGTGGTCTATCGGTTAAGGGCTCTGGCTCGAGACTTCGATGGCGGTCTAGCTTCAATTGACTCATGATTTCAACAGCGGAAATCTAGATTATCAGTATGGGGTTGTGGAGGCTTAAGTTTTTCATTGGGCTCATGAGCCGATTGATGTTAGACCACCATTGAAAATCTGGAAGCACTGGACTGCCTGTTGGTCCAACTGTGGGACTCCTTAGCAGTGCGCATCCACGGTCCCGCTCGTGGTGTTCGGACCCAAGGCCTCCGGTTTCGCGCAGATGCTTATCCTCTAGACCACTGAGCTGGTCAGCATTTAACGGTGTTAATGTCTAACCTCAACCAATCCACGAAATTGCATGACCATCTTCCATTGTACTGAGGTAGATACCTGTCCGTACTTGACACGGATTATCTCCACCGGGAACCGCTTCTCACTAGAACTCTGAGAATTCCCTCACGAAGCTAGTCACTAGTGGGCACGTGGTGGTGGATGCGCACTGTTGAAGAGTCCCACAATAGGACGGAATGGCCGTCCAGTGCTTCCAGATTTTCAATGGTCGTCTAACACCAATCAGTTCATGATCTCAATAAAAAATCTAGGCTATTTGAGCTCTCAGCATGAATTTGGAGAATAACAAGGTTATTACATTTGATTTAGGAGCTTCTAATTACTTACAAAATTAGCTAACCACTCTGTATCATTTTCTCAAACTGCTAACCAAGTTGTTTAATGGCCTAATATTACTGATTTACTAGCAAAATGTTTTAAGCAAAAAACTGTTTTTAGAAAGCTGTCATGGTAAATGAAATTCTCTATGAGAATATCTACGATTCCCAAACTTAGGGTTGATTGACTACAGAGCGGTGGCCAACCTCGTGTTTATCAATTCATAAGTGATAACCTAATTATATTGGTCAAGTTGCATTTTGCCAAATAGATTAAGTTACTCTGCATCTCTAAGTTGAAATTTATCATAATATGCGTGCATATTTATTGAAATAACTCCGCCTGTAGCTCCTCTGGGGGTTACTGCCGGTCCCAAGCCCGGGTAAAGGAGGAGGGTTGGGCATGGGGTTAGCGACCTCATCCCGTAGAAAATCAACTCGCTTAAAAAACGCTAACCAGAAAAATCATTCATTTCAAGAAAGCTGGTCGGCGGCCTATGCTCCATTGGGTGTAACAGGCGTAAGTAAGTAAAAAGAACATTTATTGAAATAAAAGGGGAAGATCCGTGTAAATCTATGCACTACGTTCTCCGTAGAAATCACTACATCTCTGGTGGCATTTCAAACTGTTATGCTGCTTTGTTCATCCTCCAGCATCAGATTTTTTACACTGTGTTAGTAATAATCACTCCAAAGATGCCGCCTTCTTCAAAACCAACTATACTTTGTCATCACCCAGCGTTTTATAATGTGTGATAATAATTACACTGTTGTCATGAGTTGAGATCTGTTGGCTATACTTAGATATTTAAGTTGTTTTTTCACTTCTTGTGTCAGACCCCAATTGGAGGACTTCAACACTGTCACGTTTACCAACTAATCCATAGGCATTATTAAATGACTGAACTGATGAAGACTTCTGGCTATTGTCTAAAAGTAATCTTACCGACGAGATGTTTGGATAAAACTAGGATGATGATTGTTGATCAATGTGTCTATAGCCCCCAAATGCCCTGGTACGGCCGAGAGTGGGGAGAGTCTGCTCTCCCTCTCGAAATGCTCTCATATGGCCACGCGAATATATAGCCTCTGCCAGGGAAGTCCTACTCACTGCCTTCTCGTGGCGGGGGTGTTGTTCACAAAAGTGAGAGGGCGAAAAGCGAATGTCCGGCGCTTTAACCGGGTTGGTGGATGTGGAGGATCCACCTAGGGGAGTTGGAAGACCCTGATTCCAAACCAATGGTGCACATGGGCTCCAGTATCCTGAGGGAACGAATGGCGTATGAACCTGCTGTTGGTCACCGGCTACCATGGGACTGCATCTCCTTACGATGCTCCACTGCCTTGTGGAATAGACTTTTAGGTCAAAGGCTCGGGGTGTGGCCCCCTAAGAAAACCACCTGCTTCAGTCTGGGCACCTGAGCAGTATCACAGCCCTCACACAAATCGAATGAGATTTGTGTGGCGCATATGTATCTGGTGCTTCCTTGTACCAATATTTATGTGTTTAAATAAAATAAAATAAAAATAAATCTGTCTATAATGTATTCTGGGTTTATTTGCAATTCTGTTAGATCTCAGTTGTTCAGCAATCTGATTTTTATTTTCTTCATCTATCGGAAATTCAGAATTATCTAAAGAGTCATTAGTAATGGGAATCATTAAAATTAATGTCGGAACTATCTATCTAAAGTTCAGATTTAGGGTTAGTTCGAAGATGATCAGAATTAAAATTGTAATCACTTAATTGATCGTAATTAATCTCCACTTGGTTTGTATATCTGCTGTGAATTGAATGGTCATTTAAATGAAAGATCTCGACCATCCAACTACTTATTCTCTGAGTCACAATCCTTGTAGATGGTTGGTGTAGAAAGCAATTTCCTACAGG
The DNA here is from genome assembly GCF_000237925.1 of Schistosoma mansoni. Lineage (NCBI taxonomy): Eukaryota > Metazoa > Platyhelminthes > Trematoda > Strigeidida > Schistosomatidae > Schistosoma > Schistosoma mansoni. Next base: position 30,907,954 of record NC_031498.1, on the reverse strand, counting down.
GGTAACTTTAAGCTATTCTCTAAACTGTCGAATACAGAGTCTTGGTTTCGCCAAAGTCAAAACAAGTAAGCTATTTGGCTTAATAAACTTTATCTGTTTCTAAAACGTAAATTAACAACATTAGTATACGAATAAACAGTAGTCTATTACATAGGGAAAAGGTGAAATATAAATGACATACCGAACAGTAAGTGGAGAATAGGAAAAATGAGTCAAAGGGGAGAATATTGTTCCAGAATGAACATAAAATTGTAATTGGTGGATAAAACAAAGACAGTCATACAAGGTCAAAGAATTTAGTGCGGTGGTGAGCGTTTCACCTATCATTGGTGTGTTCACTTATCGATCACACTTTACACTCCCCCCGAAACGCGAACCACGTCCGTCGTCGTATGTCGCCGTCAGACAACCGGCTTCTTCCAATAGACACAGGCTTCGCAAATCCCGAAGATTTCTTCGTTTGCCATTCTCAACCTTGCTGTACGAACTCGTCCGTCAGGGCCGTAGCTTACTTGTTCGACAATGGCTTTATGCCATAGACTTCTGCTCGTTTCAACGTTACCCACGAGAACTAGGTCGTCGGGTTGTAGATTTCTGCGTACGTTTAACCATTTATCTCTTGTTTGAAGAGTCAGTAGATATTCTCTTATCCACCTATACCAAAATGAGGTAGTTAATCTTTGAGCTTCTTTCCATCTTTTATTGTATAATAAAGTCTTATCCACAGAAACATCGCCGGATGATAATCCTTTGTAAGTCAACAACGATTTATCCGGTATAAGAGCCTCTAGGGTGCCAGGATCATCCGTCGTTTTAACTAGTGGTCTGTTATTTAGTATCCTTAAAGCTTCATCGATCGGCGCACTTTGAAATAAAAGCGCTCTTAGAATAGTCCAATAGATGACCGATGAAATGGGAATATTTAACTGTTCTTTTGCATACTTGCCGACTTTAGTACAAAGAGCACATACTGTTAATTCCATTCTGGTTAGGTTTCCATGATACTCACGAACTTTGAAACATGATTCTTTTGTTTGGATGTTCCACTCGATTCCCAGAGTTCGCCTACTCGTCCCATTAGACTCGCAGACGGTAACGTTTCCTTCAGTACGGTCTTCCTCTGGGTCGAACTCCAACACTTCAATATTATTGCTAGTCCATTTAGTTAAATTATATCGTCCCAAACTTATGAGTCTTTTAAGATGTGAATACGTCAGTTTAGCTTCTTCTATAGCATCCATACTTAACAATAAGTTGTCAACATAAAACTGTACCTTAGCTAAGTGCGTAACAACCCTGGGAAATTCATCTTGATTGTCAGAATTCGTTTTCTGCAAGGCGAACGTGACGCTACATGGCAATGAGGTTGCTCCGAACAGACAGACTTTCGTTCTATAGATCTCTGACTCCTTTTCTAAGTCCCCACCTGGCCACCACAAATACCTAAGAGCATCTCGATCATGCACCGGAACTACTACTTGATGGAACATGGCTTCAATGTCCGTCGTAAGACCTATCGGTCGTTGCCGAAACCTGGTAAATACGTCTACTAGGTTATTGACTAAATCAGGTCCAGAATAAAGATTCTTGTTTAAAGACGTTCCAGCATACTGAGCTGCACAATGAAAAACTATTCTTAACTTGTTAGGCTTCTTGGGATGAAAGACAGGGTGATGAGAAAGATACCAAATTCGTCCATCAACGTGGTTATCGTTTACCTTTTCAGCATAATCTCGTTCTATATGCTGAGTCATAGTGCTCGTATAGTCTTGGAGCAACTTCGTATCCCGAGTAAGTCGACCTTTTAAACAGTTAAGTCTACGTTCTGCTAATTTCTTATTATTAGGTAACTTGTGTTCGTGCCTCCACGGCAGAGATATTCGATAGTGCCCATTTAACCTTTGCACTGAATTTGATATAACACTGAGTGCTATACAGTCTTCTACAGACATCGACATAGTACAACTAAATGGATCTTTGAATTCGGTTGAGTACAGTTGTTCAAACTTATCCTCTAATTCCTCTTTATCTGAGAGGTAATTAAGTACACGTTTGTTTCCATGAAGTTCCCCGTAGGGACCAAACAACGTCCAACCTAATAGAGTCCTCACGGCAGACGGTTCATTTGTGTTTCCGGTTCTTATCTCTTTCATCTCGTGTACATTCGGTACATTACACCCAATCAACAGTTTGACATTCTCGTTTTTTACTCTCGGAAAACTTATGTCTTTTAAATGAGACCAGGTTGCCATTTGATTTGCCGTTGGCACAGTCCTGCGAACTGACGGTAGTTTTTCGACTGTCAACACTTTCTGCACCTTAACAGATGACGAAAAATCTATCGAGTGCAACTCTACATCAACCTCCTTGGATATAAAAGACGATTCATTACTAAGAGTTTTTAAAGACACAGTTTTTGGTTTTCCCTCGAGGCTTAACTCCTTAGCTAGATCATCAACAATGAGGGACGTATCTGACCCACTATCTAGCAAGGCGCAAGTCTGAATAATCTTCTCACCATTTTTTAACCATACAGGCACCACTGCAAATGCTACTGGTCTCTGCATACGTTTAACACTTTCGTCCGTACAGAACTGAGTATTAATGTAAACATCACTATTGCTAACTCCCTGTTCTTCCTGCTTCTCGTGTAACAGGGTATGATGTCTTCAACCGCATCCTTCAACAACACATGACCTCGGCGATCGACAGTTTCTTGCTACATGGTTAGCCTTCAGACAAACATTACATAACTTGTTTCTAAGAACGAATTCTTTCCTTTCTCTAACATTCTTGTCTTGAAACTTCTGACACTGATCTAAAGAATGATTACCTGAGCACTCCAAACAGGATGAACTAAGTAAAGGGACATTGTCATCATTAATACTCGCGTAAGATATCCTTGCTGCATTGTAATCTGCACTAATTCTACCTTTTAAAACCCCAACATCCCTATTGTCACTATTACTACCGCGATTGACGAGTAATCCATACCGAGTATTAGCCATATCCGCTTGTTCCTTTACAAAGGCAGTAAGGTCGGCGAACAGAGGCTCACGACCTCCTCTGATAATCTTATAAGCTGTCTTTAGCCACTTTTGTTGAACATGCGTCGGTAATTTCAGAACCATAGCTTCAATAGTCCTGGTAGAGTTCAGGTCAGAAACGTAATTCATTTGTTCGAGAGTCAAACAGCATGCTTGCATTTCCCGGGACAATTTTCTTAAACCATCTGGTTGGTTCCTTTTTATATTGGAAAAATTTAGCAAGTTGTCGATGAACGTGCGTGCTATTACGTGCTTTTGACCAAAGATTTCTTCTAAAAGCTTTAGGGCTTGATGATAGCCTATCTCTGGTTCTAGTATAGCACAATGAAGAATGGCGGCTTTGGCTTCGCCGTCACAATATTGAATCAAGTAATTTAGTTTAGCTCTAAATCCAATATTCTCGCATCCGATGCATTCCTCGAAATTTCTAATAAAATTCCAGTAATTTATTGGTGTACCATCGAATCTTAAGATTTCCCTTTTTGGTAAATACAGATTGTTTAATATTACATCCTCGCTATTGCTTACCAATCGACCGAAACCCTCACTCTTCTGGCAGCGTAACTTTTCTAGCTCAATTTCTTTTTCTAACTGAGTTATACGTAGTCTAGCTAACTCTAATTCTATCATGCTATTAGTTTCGGGTTTGTCCTTTTCAAGTTGGTCCTCATCATAAACTCCCAGACGATGGGGTGATAACTTTGGAATCTCATCGGAATCGTAGTATTTATTAGATGTCATTTTTCTGTGTCGAGGATTACTGTTCGAAACTTTGTAGAAAGCAATTTCCTACAGGGGTAACTTTAAGCTATTCTCTAAACTGTCGAATACAGAGTCTTGGTTTCGCCAAAGTCAAAACAAGTAAGCTATTTGGCTTAATAAACTTTATCTGTTTCTAAAACGTAAATTAACAACATTAGTATACGAATAAACAGTAGTCTATTACATAGGGAAAAGGTGAAATATAAATGACATACCGAACAGTAAGTGGAGAATAGGAAAAATGAGTCAAAGGGGAGAATATTGTTCCAGAATGAACATAAAATTGTAATTGGTGGATAAAACAAAGACAGTCATACAAGGTCAAAGAATTTAGTGCGGTGGTGAGCGTTTCACCTATCATTGGTGTGTTCACTTATCGATCACACTTTACAGTTGGTAGTTATTTTCTCACTAAAATCGAACTTCTGATAATGTTTTGTTAACTGAGTTCGAAGTATGCGAGGCTTAAAGAGTTTATGCAATTAGTTCCCTAATTCTTAATCCACCTTTCCTCACACACGTATATATATGACACATAGAAATTTATATTTGATTATCCTTTGTAATTAATTGAGAATTTTGTTGCATCATTCTAAATTATTATTGCATAGATGTTTATACTAATATCCAGTTTTACTCTGTATACTATTACATAAATCTACATGTATTTATCCGAGCCCAATGAAGGTTGCTATTCTGTTTAAATTATTGGTTTACTTCTGAGGTCAATATTCATTACATCATTATTATCATCGACGAATCATTTCACACTAGGTGTTCATTACTTTTCTCTTTTCTTTATTTCCTTCTAAATCAAGATTATTCTTAACACAATAACTTGTGTTACATTTAAATCAACTTCTTATGCTCATTTTATCTTCACTTTGACATATATGAATCAAGTTTGTTTGACGTCCTGGTGATATGTACTATAGGACTGATCCCTAGAAGTACGATATATGAATCATACATAATAATATTTGATTATCGTTTGTACTTAATTGACAATTTCATAGTATCACTCCAAACTATGATTGCCTAGTCACATATTCTACCATCATATCTGGTGATACATACATAGTCGTTTATACTTGTTCTGTATTCAAAAATATGCTTAATAAACTATTGACATATTTCACATCTCCTTTATTTCTTTTCACTTCTTTTCTCTATTTCCTTCGTGAGAGTCAAATCAATATTCTTCTCTATTTCATAGAACCTGATTAATTATTATTCTATCATCATTATTATCTTTTTTTTTCAAATATTGCAAATATAATGCCAACATTATTGAAACTTGTGTATTCTAAGTTTTTCGAAGAAACCTGAAATGGTTTTTTCACAACACTTTTGTACCCATAATGTGTTTGCATATAATAATAATAATAATAACTAAAGATACTCTCACCATTCGAACTGCTACTGTCGAAGGATATGGTTTTTCTGGAACTTGTCGAGATTATCACATTAGAATCTGTTATCGATTTTATCGCTAATGAATTTGCTAAGCGAATGATCTCTCGAAATAATGTGACTACTTATAACATACCAGACAAAATCTCCCCTAAATCTGTGGGAAATTCGATATTAAAAACAGCTAACACTCAAGATAGTCCATGTCAACGTACTCGTTTTCATAAAAAGCCATGGAAGAATAACTCGTGCCCCATTTTGTTAAGATTCGATTCGCATTTATTAGATGATCAGGTGAAGAAATGCAGACGGCGTATCTAGGCGCTTACGAGGTCTAGGATTGCTCTGATAAAACAAGTATGCAAAAGCATACTTAACAGGACAATTATGCTGTTCAGATTGCAACAAATTGCGTTGCCACAGCAGGACCCAATTATGCTGCTCAACTATCTCATATTAGCCAATACCCTGATTTACCAATGAAGAGTGATAACTTGTCTCTTATGACTGTAGTGACCTCCGGTAACTAATGGTTGACCACCACCGAAACCTTTCGTTGCAACATTATAAAACGAGCACCCAAATATCTAGTTTCAACATGACAGCTATTCTAGACATTTTTAAGATTAGGAAGTCTATACCATGTTATGAGTTATTGCATAAAGTGCCATCTGGTTCCAAACCTAATATAAAGAATATTACAATGGCTCTATCATACAATAATTTACTCCCCGACACCATGTTCTACCTTGGTAATAGTTGAGGTGATTATATGATCACACTTCGTTTAAACATCGCACAAGGCGGCCATCACAACCATCGTGTAAGCAGGCCTAATATTGGACAGACCGCAGAATACCAGTGTGTCTCATGGTTACTTTAAAAAATTTTAAATGCTTATATATATATTTTTCATTACCTTCTCAATCGGCAAGATGGACTACTAGTTTACGAACCATCAACTCAACCTCAACAAGCAGGTGCATTCCCTAACTGTTCACGAGGTGAATCCCAGTTAATCAATCTACTTAATCATAACGATGTTTTTGGCATTCAGAAGTCTCGGATACCACTAGTATTACAGTTTATTCAAGCCATTGCTCATACGATTAGTCAAACACATTAAACCATAGTCCAGACAATTCCCAAATATATAGCATGGATTGGTGAGCTTTCGGTTTTTTACACTCCATACTCCATTTTCAAACTTATTACTTATCAATGCACGTCCACTTCTACACGCAATTTCAACCTTGAACACCCTCGATTTACTAGCCAAGCCTTCTTTGATGCTTATCACTGAAACTAGTTACTCTCAAACAGTGTCTGATTGAGGAATAAGTATCCGTAACTAAACATACATCTGCTCTAAAATAAAATGCTACAGGAGATTTCCATTGCCTTGGAATAAAGTGGGATACCTGTGGTTGTCAGTCATCTAATGATAAATTCACGGTAACCATTATCATACGCTGCTGGTTACAATGGGTTTGTTCTCTAACAAGAGGTGATAATGTTCATGATCTTATATTAGGTGGAGATATCATCACACTATCTGTACAAACATACAGTGAATTTGGAAGCTGTGACCATAAAATAGTACATTTTACTCTCCTTATCTATAGCTCTCATAAACGACCCGTACAAAAACCTGTCTAAAGAGATACTATGATCATGCTGACTGACCTCCTGCGTTCAGTGATTAAATGCTCAGAATACGATAGCTTTTTCTCGTGTAATAGTGTCGTACATATCAACGACACATTCTATCTGATCGTTAATTCTTGTTTGGATTCCCGTGCATCTCTTAAAGCGTACAACATTAGTAATACGTTTCGAACTATATATACCAGATTAATATCGTAATAATATAATGCGCCTCTGATTTAAATATAGCCGTACAAGCAACAAAAGATATCTTTAGAAATATGGTGGTCTAGATGTTCCATTTCTCTTTCCCAAACTGTTTGCTCTCATGACGAAAGCAGGTGCCTAACCTTACTGTTTGAAAACCACGTATATCATACTGCTTTATAATTCTGTAGATAAGAGTGACATTAAAAATTATTGATCCATAAAATAACCGATGAGTTACTTTAACTTTTTGTGTTTCAAGGTTGGTGCAACGAGTTTAGGTTTACGTGTAACTCACCTTTCACAAACCTTATCTCATGAACACTTTGATTAACTGCTTTTGTATTTTGATATTTGGTCAGCGTGGTCAACCTTTCTGTATAATTGAATTTTCACTCTCTTTCCGGAATAAAGCCTTCCTCTCTCAAATATTTGATATTGTCAGAGATTTTATTGAGCAAATAATATTTATTTTTGAGTTCATCCTACTGATTATAAAGAGTGCATCACAAATGTGACGTATTCAAATCCTCGTTTCATTGTTGCAACTGAAAAAATCAATGTCTGCAAAAGTTTGTATCGTTTTGTATATGTTGTTTAGATTTGCAACTTATCGGACTCTTTTACCGTCTGTACATTCCGCGCTTTTGAATCCATATTAAATGTTCGAACTAGTCTAAACTAAGGAGTTCTGTGAATAAGTAGTCTGACATTGGAACAGGAAGGCTCAATTTATCCATCAGTATTAGGATACAATCGTGACTAGCCAACGGCTCACTAATAGCAGGAAACCCGATGGCCTTATCCCAATACGATGCACATTAACTAAAAGTGGTGTATAAGGCTATGGAAAAGATTCGGTGACCAAGAGGATAATTTAAAATTGAATATTTTCTCTAAGCTGGATATCTTAATCATGAAGTTTACAATTTTATTCTGAATAACATCAACAAGATTAATAATGCCCCTCAGAATAGGTGTAGCACATAAACCAGCTAAATTACATCGATCAATCTTGTGCAAACTAAATGATAAACTGACAAAAGAAGGAAAGTCAAATAACATCTATGAAATAAACGGATTCATACTAGGGAGATCATATGTCAGACAGAGTGGATTTTCTCATCATCTACATCGGCATCGAAGCTAACTAGCTGTTAAACTCTATAATTTATCTGCACTTTATTCAATGTACTTGGATTAGTGGGGAGCACATTTGATTAGGAATGTGTTGAAACTATAAACAGAGAATTTGAAAGAGCTTGGCACACATGTAAATCGATGCAATTTGTCAAATGGTGAGAAAAACCATGGATGAATAATAGGATCAAGTAATAATCCAAAGAGACAGACAAATAAAATGAGTGCGTATCCAACGACAGATTAAAGATTATCCCTAACTAATCAGGATTAACGTCAACAAGATATGACGTCAGTCATACTTAAAGAAATGCGAATATATAATTTCTATATGATGTTTGTCCTAATGAATTTGTTGAGAAGATTGATGGAAGTTTCCCAAGTGTAAACCATTACGCTCTGGGAACGAAACTTCATTAAAGGAAAATAACCATTTTCAATTCATATGATTGACAATCAAAAACGTACCTATAGTTTTGTATCCAATGAGTACTCTAGTAGTATTTCGGACTCAGTAAATTAATATAAAATTTGTTGGCCTTTGAAGCGATGTATATTAGATTCGAATTACAAGATCAACATGAACATTGAGATTTGAATGCATTCGGCTGACAGGTTCCGAGAATGAGGCAAACAAATCTTGGATTTCACTACTGGTTATATTAAGAACCAAATAAAGCCTACAAATATTTGATCACTTTAAAACAGGATACCGGCAAGCAAGAAGAGTGAGCAATGCGGATCATGATTACTGAATTGTTGTGCTGTAATCTAATGACTCATGATTGTTAAAATCAAAGAAATAACCAGTTAAGTGTTCAATTAGGTGGCGACATTTCTTGATCTGTTCATTTTCCTTATCAATACATCTAATCCTAAATCTGAATCCAGTTCACAACAGTAACCATTATCCATACTTTTGTTCATTAACTTATTGATTTATATCACATGCATTACGACTAATGTATGAATTTTAGGCAAACAATTTGCATCCATCATTATGAGTAACATTACGATTCGATTGGCTTAACTTTATCGCAACCAGCTTTTCATATTTCGGTGTGCTGAACCTTGGTATAAATAATACACTCCTAAATTGTCACAATCAATGGGGGTTCGATGCCATACCTAGCGAATTACCATTTGTACATAGTGCCCTTTCCATGACCTAATTGTTATCCATCATCAATTGCTCGAGATCTACTCAAGTCTTTCATTTCATATGCCTCATTTCCCAGTGTTAGAGTAATTGTAATGAAGCATCTAGTCTCGATGAAATAATATTTAAAAGGCCATTGGGATGTTTGATACTTATGTCTGCCGATATAATTTGTGTCAAAACTCCAATCAGTATTGGAATGCATAACAGCAGAAGGTTGGATAGATCGAATTGAAGTGAATGGGAACAGACAATAATTGTTATAGACTGAGAAAAGCAGTGGTAACGTTTGTAAACGATGGGGACATAGTAGAGATATGTTGTTTGTATTCGATCCTCTTTGTGTAAGCTCATTTATCAATTTAACACATTACTGGTAATACCAGATTATATTTTCTGGATAAGTATGATCCTGGTCAAAATTGAAGTGAACTTTTGATCCTAAATCTGGTGATTTGTCATGTTGTGCTATGATCATCATGTATCTACTGGTGATTGAATCCATGAAAACCACTGAATTTTGATGTGATGCATTGATCACTAAAGTTCAACAATTTCGAGTGAGACATTAACATCAAGGAAATGGTTGTTTTTATGTTATATCTGGTTAGTGGATTAATATCTTATTCTAATTAGTAGATTCTCAGTAATAAGGAAGTATCATCTTCATAAATGTCAGAATCTGCAATCCATTTATTGAATAAAAAATTACACATAAAAATTTAAGTTACCCTGGTTATGTGAACGATAATGATATTGTGTAGTACCAGTTCATATGTTAAGCCCATATACTTTATTCTAGTTGCTAGACAAGCCAATTCACCTGTACATTGAGTCATCTTTTGATCTTGTTAATCATTTGCTTATTAACCTTGAGTACTTTTTATATGAGCGTATATGTGTGCACACTTCGTATCTTATTCATCATATGTCTGTCACTCATTTTTGTCCGACTATAAATGTTGATTAACGCCTTCTTAAAATGAGTTGGCTTCCCAGCCATCTCCAATACGCATTAATTTTGCTTCACTCCCGAATTGGCTTCCCCGCCAATCCCCAATACGCATTAATTTTGCTTCACTCTCGAGTTGGCTTCCCAGCCATCTCCACTATGCATCATCTTTGCTTCGCTTGCTTACATTTGCTCATGTGCTTACAACTTTCTGGTCTGCATCGATTATCAATGAAAATGTAGTTGCCGCTTCCCTTTGCCTTCTGATATTATACACCTTTAAAATTGGTATTAATAACGGTTATCGAAGCGAACTATGGTCGAAGCACGGCACTACAATTGAACGTTGGTCTAAACTAAAGCGAATGATTTCAAATACATTCATTATTAAATTATTAATAAATATCTTACTTTAAGATCTTTCGATAAGCAAGTTTCAATCACAACCAGATCGAATCTGTTGATCTATTTAACAAATTCAATCAAATCCTCTAACTCATCATGAAACTTGAATAACTTGGCTTCAGTCATTTGTTGTATTCTACTAAAGTATCTGATATGAACTGTAAAATCATCAAATGAATTCGATAGTAACCACCAATTAGATATTGCAAGTAAAAACTAATTTAGCATGGTTTTTCGTAATATAAAGTCAAGCAACTAGCTGGTGTGTTTTTATACAATTTCCTATCAATTAGTAAAATTACTGATTTCATTTGATTCTTGTGACTTTGGGCATTTCAACTTTTAATGAACGATAAGATAAAATAAAATAAAACAGGGAATTATCATCTAATCATTCTCATAATATATGTTATCCATTATCAATTGCTCGAGGCCTACTCAAATCTTCTATTTGTTGTTCCTTAAGTTCGAGGAAGCAACTACAGTTATCATCACATTTATTTCACTTACTTGGATGTATTAGTCGATCAGAATTCATCGAACAAAGAAGTTTGTTAATTTGTTTTTAAAGTTTATGGGTTATTATTTCTAATCATTAAAAAAGAAATTTGCGTTCCACATTTAAATGACGTTGTCAGTAGTTACATTTGTATTCCTTCGAATGTTTTTTTTTCACTCAACATACAACATATTTAAGATAACTTTCCCATTGGAAACAAAGTATTGAACCAAGGCACGTATATGTTCAAACAGAAACGATGTTTATATTTAGTTGTCTGATGAGGGTAATAAATTTATACCGTTTTCTATCACAAAATGTCATCTTAACTTACAATGAACAGACAAATATGCTGTGAAGACACGACAGTTGATGAACTGAATATAATCAATCCAACACTTTACAAAGATGATGGTGGAATGGAATGTTGATAATGATGAATAAGTTTAGTGTAATTCCAATCACTTTTCGTATGACTGAGTGGTCTAAGGCGCTGCATTGGGCACCACCTTCAATCGGCGTCGGTTCGAATCCCATCACCAACATACCTCTTTATAACCACTAACATCACACTATCACACCACACACAATACCCACACATTATGACAAACATACTACCACAGACACACAAACAGCCGAACATCATCATCATCATCAACAACAACAACAACAAATACCACTACTACTACTTATATTTATTTGAGTAGTATATATGGCGATTGCGGAGTAGATTATCTGGTCTATTCCTCCCAGGTCTCACGCGGTCAATGTTTTTTCATCTGATGCTGTTTTGCTTTAAATAAGAGCTGCTTTCAATTTTTCGTATGGCTCGGTTTTTGTACCTGGTCAATCAGGTCTCCGACCTCAGCGGCAATTTCTATAGGTAGTGAGCAAACCACGTAAGCGTACTTTGTTGCTAGTGAACGAATGCCTCTGGCCATGAATAAGGCTTCTATTTGTGGGAACCAGACTCTTAGGTTATTCGCTCCATATGTTTGGATACAGTATTTACTCAATCTAAAGTATAGAAAACTGTCCCAACACGTCATTTTCATCAGAAATTGAACAACAGCTAATTATTCATAAGTAGTATAGTAGCAATACGTAATTGACAGCATTGCATAAGTACTCAATTACTAGGGGATCATGACATCGGTAAATGTACTTTGAATAATGAGTATGAGGATATCTGTCCTACAAGCAGTCAGTAGTCGTTGGTGTAAGGTTGTTGTTATTTCTCATTGTGCACCTCAAGATGTTAATCAACTTCAGTCAATATTCAACACAAACATGCATTTGGTCAACAGTGGAATTGAATTATCCAGAATATTAGGTATAGATACCGGTTTTGTCTGTCACTATGATTGATATAAATTGATACATAGAACGTCATGTGGATTATGTGATCAAGATGATTGACAACAATCTCATAATCAATATACATTAGACCTATCAACTAGTCGAGTCTAAAGGTATCGGAGGTATTATTGATAGTTCCAAGGATTCCCGAACTGGGGACGCATAAAATAGATAATTCTATAAAATGATCTTCGCTGAACTCATTTGAAATGAGTTTGAACATCTGGGCTACATGTTCCTGCCATCTAGATATTTCAACAGTTTCGCATACTTTGTGCACAACTCGGTAATGTTTGGTTTCTTTGTTGAAACGGCTGTTGCCACTCTTAACTCTGCCACCTCGCTACTTTCATGTATTGGGAACGAACCGTATTTCGTGACCACCTTACCGCTTCTTAGATCAACTATTGCTTTTACTTCTCTTAGGAAATCTGCTCCTAATATTGGTCTCGACAGGTTTGCGGTTACCACGAACGGAAAACGTATTTCAGAACCATCCACTTTTACGATATTGTTAGACACGCCCAATACCTCTAACATATGCCCTCCTATGGTTTGAACTGCCACTGTACATTGCTCTTTACCTATTAACGAAACTGACGCCCCTGTATCGATTAGGCACACTAAATCTAGTTCATTTACGTTCACTCTTGCATAGACTGCCCCTCTATCTACTAATGCAGCAACCCCCAGATCCCTAGAGTAAGAAGGAAACACGTAACGTCTAAAATATCTTCGTTTTCGTCGTGTTGGACAGTTTATCTTCCAGTGTCCTGTCCCTCCACATGCGTAACACTTATCATCCCCTTCACGATTCATTTGGAATGCCGCAATCTCGTACTGTAGTTCTTAAATTTTCTTCTCCCTGCTATTTATCTCCTGACTTCCGCACGCTACAGGAGCTACTGTTCGTGTCATCAACTGTCGCATCACCTTTGCAAGCTTACTGATATCCATAGGTTGAGCGGCGTGTACCAGTCTCAGCTGCTAAGGAAATGGAATGTATCGGTTTTCTGGCCAAATACATTGTATGTCTGACTCACACCATATACTACTCATATGAATATAAGTAAACCACACCACACTCGTCCCCCATTTAAAGCATTCGTTCATGCGGTGGTTCTGCTCGCCATGCCACATTCTTCTCTCACTGCAGTCTTTGCCGAACTCTTCGTTGGAAATGTTGAGTCTGCGGCGCACTGACTTTCATAGCTCCGTCGACCTGCCGTGGCACCAACATCCGCATGCACCCGGTACCTGAGACGTTCAACATCCGTACTCCACCGGCCTGCTAAGCCATCAACATGCGATGTCCGCCCAGCAGCCACACGTCCCACTGCTCCTCTCCGTCGACAGCACCCGCTACAGCCAACGCCGCTCCGCTAGAACACTCCACTCAACCACAACTTTCCGCATCATCATCCAAATCATTATCAACATAATGGTCGTCGTCATCCGAATCGACATTTTCGTCATCATGATCATCATCATCCTCATCCAAAACATCCTCATCATCATCATCATCCTGGTGATCATCATGCTGATCATCATCGTCATCAGCCATAACATCATCATCATCCGAATCGTCATCATCATCACATTACTCTTTGTCTCAAGTTGTTTCATTGACTAGTTTGACGAGGCAGATAGTAGTAGTTCGATTAACATGGTGATGAGTTGTGAGTGGTTGTGTGGTGGATGGATGACAGGATGGATTGATTGATTGATGTTTTGGGAGAATGAGTGAGTGAGTAAATGAGTAAGCTGTCAAGTGATTGATTTAGAGTGTACGGTCTTCTGACTGACTGAATTATTGACTGATGTCTTCCGATGTTGATAGTATTTTAAGAGTATCTGCTTTCTCCTGGATATTCCAGAATGCTACTGAACATAGTAGCGGTGTAGTATTCAGTCATTCAGAAGCTCTACATGTGAGTTTTCATGTTCGTGATATTTCTAGCATAACGTCGCATCAAACTTTGATTGGATAAAATGTTTCTTAATATTTCCTGAGCTAATCATGTTTATTGCGGGAAATTTTCAATATCGCTCCAACAAATACAAAGTGACTTTTATTTCTCCATGTCTGTTTCCCAACAACCTGATTTTTCAGCAAGGGGATTGAATCAATTTTAATTGCTGTCCAAAGCTACATTGATTTATTTTTTTTCAAAGTTATATTAACTGTCTGGAAGATTCATCTGTACAATCCTCAAGTGAACTATTCGAAAAATTCTCTTCTCCAGTATCAGTATTGATTCTTGATATTTCTGAAACTCAGTGAAAGGAGATGCGCTGGAAGTACCAGTGGTCTTTGTCGGGAATCCATATGTAGTTTGTACAGATGTGTGCCTCACATGTTACTTATCTAAACAAGGATGTGCATTATAAATGATAAAAAATGGGACATCTGTGTCAATCAGAGATCAACGACTATGCGAAATAAATTTAGGGGTCTTATCACAGATGAAGCATGTAAAAAGTGACCACATAAATAACACAAGAATAAGTAGTGCTGTAAATTGATACCAAAAAATAAAACATAAGACGATGTGTATAACTAAATAAGATAGATGGTTTGTTAGAACACCGTATCGATCGTTATACAAAACGAATCTTGAAAAATACTTCAAACTACTATGTAGTAAATAGTAGTGTGGTGTTTTTGTACAGAAAAAACGCGAGAAGAGGTTTATAAAACAAGAGGCAATGAATTTGGGCTTGTCATTCATATCAAGGAAACGGGCTAATGATAATCTCATGGAGAGTGAAGACAGTCGAGCTTTTCAATGTCAATAAGTCATTCACAGTTACGAAGAAAGTTTATTGTTTATATGAGTTAACAAATGGTAATGAATATCAATATCTGATGTTGAGCAAATAAAATAGGGAGGTCAATTTTGTTTTGATTCACTCAATCAACTAACTGAGGTCTATTGTTCGAGATATAGGCTACTCATTACCACACCTCTTTGTGAATATGATGTCTAAATTAGCTAAAATAGTTAGTAGGCGATATGGCTTATGTTTATCGAAACTTGTTGGTAAAATATCGATAACTATTTAGTGAAATTAGAGGTGGACCGAGTTCTTTCTTATGTAATTATAGAAAAACATTTCAAATGATCATGGTTTATTGTGTAAATTGTTGACGCTTACTATTTAACATCATGAAACAGCGAAATACTGAGTAGTTGTTTTGTTCTATGAAACAATTACTTAGCAATACACTTCTACAATTCAACTATAGATTGAACCTGAAAGTTTCAGCGCTAAAATCGGGATTTTAACATGCAATCTATTGAGTTTGAATGAATAGAATAGCTTACAGTATTAAATCTGAGATATTATTCATTACGATTGATGATATTTGTCATATATCAGATATGGTTGAACACTGTTTTGATCACTACTTTTCATTAGAACTCTGAGAATAACTGCGGCACACAATGTTACTCACTATTAGGGCACATCATGATTGATATTCCAATCGGTTTTCTTTCTTTTCAAAGGGTAATAAATTTTTTTACTCGCAATTTAATTCATTCATCAATGAAGAGTACAAATTGTCACGGACGTGAACAGGTATATCTATTCATGAACTGATTGCTTGTATAATGATCATTTTTTTTAGGCTAAGTAATAATGTATTGTCAATCAGCATGTAGATTTGATAATGTTCTTGTTAAACAATGGAATATATTGTGAATTATCACGAACAAACAATAACCAATCACTGGAATAGATGTGTGAGAGAGAGAGAGTAAATTCTCAACCAATTAATACATTTCTATGGATGTCATTCGATTCAGTTGATCATTGATCACTGCTTATCAGTGTGTACAGAATGTGACTGGTTATATGATGACTTTCCACAGCATCATACAATGAAGCATTCAAAATCAGTATTGTGATTGTCAGTTGAAGTAGTATCATTTATAGAATATAGAACACTTCATCTGAAGACTAAACGGGTGTCTTTTCTATGTTTTCTCCCATTGTGTTAATAAAGGTATCTATCAGTTTAATGACATCCATTTGAAAGTCATAATGAACAGAACATTCTACTTTCTTTAAATATTCGTATAAGCTTCTGCTTGAATAGAATAATGACTTAATGCAGCCTAATATTTTGTAGACACACAGGCCATATTATTAGCAAATCTGAGTTATTCAACGTGTAGTCCATAAAGTAAATGTGATAGGAGAGCGAATTTACGTTAAATCATGGACTAAGCTTGAATTGAGACTAGTCAGTCTATCAGTTGCTATGGCCTATAACCCATTTGTTGAATGCACACAGATTTGCAAATCACTTTACTCTTTCATTTTTCTCTCCTAATCCATGTCGTCAATTCCGACTTTGGCATTTAGATCTATCAGGATGGTGAGGTCCTTTCTTGAGCACTTAGCTAGGATTGATTGTAGTTTCTAACAGAAGTGAACTTTGCTGTCATTGGTGGATTCACAACATCGGGTAAACATTTATTGTGATCCCCTCCTTTATTGTTTTGAATGATGCTTTGATAATTTCGGATCCATGAGATTCCCATCCTACAAGTGCATTTTCTACTTCTCTGGACAGCATTAGAGCAACTCTCTGAGTGTGTGGACCATTTTTACTCTTCGTGATCGGAGTACAGCAGAATGTTTTCCGTATCTAGCCATTCCTCTTCAGCTTGCCTCCAACTACATTGAGTATCTGGACAGGGACTGTTATGACTTGTAGGTTGAACGCTATATTCGGATCCTAGCTATTCGGATAACCTCAGGCTAGCACTACTCAGCGACTTGGAAGACCAGAGAGAAGACACGAGTATCAGAGAAGCACTTTACTACAAGGTTCAATTATGTACAGAAAAACAGGGGTTTTATAGTAGCTAAAAGACCTTGAGATCCCATAGTAACAGTATGTTAACAGCCAATCAGGACCTTGTTATTTTAGTAGCATTTTAGTAGCATAGCTTCTAACTAATCGCTGATTGGTTGGTCTCTTTATGAGCCTCTCTGGAGGCTCTGATAGAGTTTATTGTAATCCGATCTAACAGCGACAATCTCTTTTTGCAATGTGCTATAACGTTAAAGCACCTCAATTTAATTAAGGTGACTAAAAATAGGTTCAGTGTCGACTTCAGACTGTGTGTGCCTCGTAAATCTGGAATTCAATGTGCAACGCTGAAATCCTATGTCACGTGAACTATTCTCGCATGTAGCAATCGAATCATCATTCAAACCGTAAGGCTCTTTTGTGATGCTGATTAATAAAAAACTTCTAGTTAACATTATTTTCAAGAGTAAGATTTAAAGAAGCCCTTGACCGTATTATACAAATATCAACAATAAAATCATGGAAGGAATCATAATCCGTCTTCATGACACATCTATAACCATAGTTTATCGCTCACCATTTACCTGATACGTATTAATCAACTAACGAAATATGGAAGTGTTTATCTAGGTATTGATAAAGTGTTTCGACAGATCACTCCATCAAAATGAACACTCACACCGGACTCATAGTTGACTGCAATGATCAAGAAATCACTTATGCGTAATGCAACGTAGTTACGAGTTAAATTTGTAGAACTCATGTGATATTATCCACCTTGAATTATATGAAAGCGATAACGCGAATATTGAAAACAGTGTTTAATATTTTATAAAAAGGATAACATAAGTTACCACGTTAACAATCAAAAGCATGTACAAAGTATCATGAAATAACTGTCCAAATTAGTAAGAAGACAAATGAAATTCTAAAGTATTCTAATGAAAAGCAGAACTGAGACAAGTTGTTCAGAGTTTTCAAAGCAATTTATAAGACTTTTTCATGAATCATTCATCACTTCCCTTTCTTCTAAGTAACCATCTCCAAATTATACAACCGATGCATATAAGAAATAGAGAGGCGACAATAGGAATAACAACGTACAAGTACCAATGTGACTTGTGTTGCTTATTTTCTTCCGTTGTCCTTGTAGTCATATACTGATAAAAAACAAAGAATTATCAGTTTTCAACAAATATCAAATATTTACCGATTGTTTATCTGTTTCTTCAGTAGTTTTCATGAGGTTTTCACTAACCTGAACCTCAGTGATCCCCGATGTTGTTTCACCGTGTTCCGTAGTTGTTGAACTATTCAAATCGTTGACATCCGAGGTCTTCTAAATGATATAATCAGAAGCATTCATCACTAAGCATCAAATATCATTCTTTTAATTCATTACAAATTTACATTCATTACAAATCATTCCCAGTAATGATGACGCAAGAGATTGTCATACATAGTTGCAGAATTCGAATTCGTCAAAAAATTCAGGATATCTATTAGCGATTTGACAATCAGTGTGCTCAGTAAACACGATCCTACACCTAGTTGACGACATCTTTCTGTGATGAAATATGTGTTCTGGATGTCACATCTAAGCAAAATACTTATAAGGTACAGCTTCATTGAAGCAATCTATTGAGGTTACATATTTTTCTACAGAGTATCATAAATCATTGTTCCGGGATTCAACAATGGTAGGCTACATACTTTCACTAATTCTCCTAATGTGATACACAATTTCTAACTGTTAACGCTTCTTCACTTTACCTGCTTTCATCGGTATATTGTTACCATCGACATACATCTACGATTACATTTAGGACTTTCGAAATTACGGTTTATTCACTGAGCTGAAAACATAATTTGAAACGATGATGGTGAGTGATGCTTTGATCCATTGTTTACTGTTTTCACGAAAACGAAGCATGTACTCATATGTCGTCAACCTATACAAAGCTTTTACTTAGTTACTGAGGGTGGCTAACATGCCGTTTGTTATTGATAGCAATAAAAGTATTTTTTCCTGTAAAAACATTTGCTCAGAATGTGAAATTTGAGGTTATTGCAAACGACATATGAAGTTTACCAATTACCAACCTCAATACGGCAGTCATGAGTGTGCTGAAGGTTACTTATTATACATTTCTCTATTTTTTCACACCAAAAACATGTCAAATTTGATATTGTTGCATTTTGGCATGTTTCATTTGTATTGTATTGCGAACAAATTTCTATGAAAAGAATAAGGTGAATTCATTTGAAGTTAATGAATAGAAGAACAGTGAAATAAGAAACCTGTAAATATTAATCAATGACGAGATGGTGATTTCTGAGTTAAGTGATTTATCCATTCGGTGGAAAATGGTCAACATGGTGCATCATGCAAAACTCAGTACACCTTCAACTTCTCTTCTATTTCAAGATTGCATTTTTGGATTGAATGAAATTACTTTGAGTACAAAGAACAAGTGACGACTTTTTGACAGGGGAAATTGATGACTTTAAATAACTGTTCGCTTTGAGACATGTGCACACTATGTTGTCACTGAGTTCAGCAAAGCGTAATGCAATTGACTTTGATGGTTGTACACTTTCTTTCCATGAAATCGTTTTTGTGAATGAGATAAGTGCCATAAACTCGCTTGTTCATAGACACAAAATTTACATTGAACTATGTTGATTCAATTAAACAACAAAGGAAAATTGACATCGTTCTTTCAATAGTCAATGACAAATTCAATGCCTCAGAAAATTTCTACATCATATATATCAAAATAATAACGAACACTTCCCTGTCAATGCACGATCGCTTACGGACACCTAATATTTTTCGAAACCGAAAGCATTACATTATTCATTTTGTGACTTTATGTTCAAGTTAACTTCATCAAGGTGAAAACTTTATTGTCGTTGAAAACCGGTCGTTATTCATGCTTGATATTCAACAACGAATCAACGGGTAGTTATAAATAGTAAGTTAATCGTCATTAGAGACACATGCCTGGATATCATTTATTCAATGATACATGGGATTTTCAATTTTCAGCGAACAAAAATGATGTTTTCAAGTGCGAAACTAGTAAGTGCTGATTAAATCAAATTTAACGTACCTCCGATGGCTTCAAACTCCACCAACGTACCACTTTTGATCCATTTTGCTGGAACAAGTATACTATAAAACCTGACAAATCCTCCTAATAATTGAGAGGAAAAAGAGATTTAGAGTTTCGACTTCTTTTTGAAGCGAAACAAGTTTATATGCTTCACTTAAGTAGAGGGCAAATCAAGGATCTGTAGTATTTTTCATTGCGTACAGAGTGATGATTGTCTTAAAAAAAACTATGGTTTTCATCGCTCTGATTTTTGAAACTGGCCGTTAATTTATAAATGAAATAGTTACGTTTCTGAGTTATTTAACGATGAAATCAGCTGGACGTCTGGGATAGATGCGTTCAACCCCTTACATATGATTTCACAATGCATATTACACGGAGGCAACATTCAAATCTACAAATCAAGGAACAATGGTGATTTGTATATCAATCTCAGACGCGCGTTTCATTTTATTTAGGACTTATCATGGACTGAAAACCAACACCATTCATTTCCATTTACATTCGGTTATCCACTTATCCAGTCAGTCCATATACTCAATGACTTGTGAAACTGTATGAAGCTTTAAATCATTTTTGAATTGTTATTGAATCTTTCGATTGATGTTGAGAAACCGTATCTGATTCCACTGCTATTCCTCATCCATCTTTACGCACAATGCTTGTGACTTCAAGCAACATCCAGATAATTCTAACAGAGTGCATATATATGAATAAGGGACTGATCAGTTGCAGTACAAATCACTCATGTGAGGAGTGAGCCAAAAAATGTAAAATGACAATTATCTTCATTGTTTAAATCACTCAACAAAGCACTTAAACATGTCAATGCAGAACATTTGATGAACCTTCTCACATTCAATCATAAACACTGTATCTCACCTAATCACGTACACTAAAAACTCCTCTTCAAACTCAGCTTCATCTCTCAACAACACATGTTTATTTCAGTGAAGCAAGACGATTGAACATTTCGTAGATGAAATATCATTTCCAAACTAGCACTGCTTTATTTCTGCTTCATACAAAACACACTTCCTTTTACATTGAGTGTTGAGATGATCAAAGACTGCAAGTTTGATTGTATCACTGTTAGTGTGTAAATGCATGAGTGGATATATTTTGAGTTTGATATAGTTATTCATATATCCATATCTGGGTGAGTCTACCGGTAATCATAACTGTAAGAAGTTCCCAAAATATTTAGATAGTGTGTTTACGAAAATCATTCCAATTTCATTCTGCACAATGAGCCACAACACTTAAATGACATTTCCACGAACTGACTTTACGCAAGAACAAAGTGAATAATAATCACTGTTGGAAAGCTCTCTCTGATAAGATACATGGATTTTGTTCATTAACATGCTCATGGCCTGGTACAAGTGGAGAGTAATATAAAACTAACTGGTGATTGATGATGTACGTCACCGTACATCAAACTCTTAACGAGATTCGGCCTGTTTAAATATCTGGGCTACCTGTTCCTGTCATCTAGATATTTCAAAAAGTTATCTAAATTTGTTTGTTTTAATACATCATTATGCCTAATAATCGCACAACCTATTCAGGTGCATTTCTGAAAAGAGTAAGAGTTTTAGCTTTAACGGTTGCAGAATGCAATATGCAGCGAGAAGTATGTACATTATCTAGATGTCGATTGACTGTGCTGCACACTTCTAAGTGGCGATCACTATATATTTATCGTCAGGAAGTACGAAGAAGTATGAAACGGAAACTTGCTGAAGTACATTGTGCGGAGAATTCTATATTCTACCAAAAATATAATATTGAATAAAGCTAATAAAAATAATAGTTATAATTCGCTGAAATATTTCTTACCAACTCTACAACTTATTTGTTCAAAGATTCTCGATTTCAACTGACTTTCCTCAATTTCCCTAGGAATCTGAAAAAAGATTGTTGAATGTCTGAGACAAGATCTGCTGCCACACAATCATTTGTATGAAATCGAATAATTACTGGAGAAATGTATCATCATTTAGATCATCTCATTAAAAGCCAACTAATCGCACTCACACTAGGCATACTGATATTCTCAGTTTACTTTCCATGAATGTTCCATTCAATGTGTATAGATACTCTTGTCAACTTCGGTCAAGTGTTATGAACTATCTCTCCATCATAATGTGTGGCGATAATTTGTGAGATGAATATCACCGTCTATTGAAATGAAGTGAGATTGTGAAGATTTGACAGGATGCTGTACTCAGGATATTCCACAGTGAACATTCTGAACAGTCGATCATCACTACATGAAATAAAACTCAACAGAATATGACTCTTTCCGTATAGTAGGCAAACATTCACAGCCAGTTACTATTTGGCACGAACAGGTTATTGTTTCTTCTGAAAGAACTTTACTTCTGATTATTCACTGTTCCTACCACTTGCTTGATTAGTGTCACTAGAGGATTGATATTAGTGTCAACTAGTCCGCTTGCCTATTACACAATGTTGATCTCTTTCTATCGTGTTCAGTGTAACTAGATTAATTTGACAATATTGAGCAACATGAAATAGTAGAATGATGTGAATCACTTGAAACAATATCACATTTTCACAAAATTATGCAACTCACGTTATCATAGTAGAACGATATTTTCCCACTTGGGTGTATTAAACTCGTCATTGTTGTTGTAACCTCTACAGTAAGAAGAATAATGATACTCAGGATTTAGGATTTAAACGATGAGCAAGTTATTGTTTGATGTAACACTGTGTACAGATTTCAGTGGATAATAACTGTGTTATTTGAAATGCTTTGTTCAGAAGAATTGATAATAAATACATTGAAGTGAACGTCATTGAAATGAGACGGACATGAATCCCTTCTAACAAATGTGAAATGCCTAGATTCTGAAGTTGTATTACTATTATCGAAACAATAAATCGTCTACTTTACCATCAGGGATCTGATAGTCAGGGATGTAATAACATTCGCGCAATATCCTAAATAATTCAATTTAAAACAATGAACACTCACTGTTTGTCTACATATTGAACTTGAGAAATAAATTAGTGGTATATATATAAAAATTTCTATCGGTTAACTGATTCTGACTTCAGTGTCCATTTGTTGCAGATGAGAAACGAATAGCTTTAGATAACCATTTCTCAGTTTGCAATGTCAATATTTGGGAATGACTACGCGATGAAAGGATGTGTAAATGAATATTATGTGTGTAGCAATGGCTTTGTCACCAATGTAGAACACAATTCATTTATTTTGGAACACAGACTGTTTATCAAGTTCCACTTAAACCCGAAATGATAATAAATCTCTGCATTCGTTTCCCAATAAGCAGAATGAGACTGACACTTTAATTATCCATGATGACTTATTTATTGCCTGTCAAATCCAGTCATTCACAGTTCATTTCAACTGTTCCCAATGTTTCAATGGATGTACTCAATTAGTGAGTGAATTTCACATTGAATTCTACCATCGTTTGCCGGAATAGAAGCACCTTCATTCTTTTATTAGTATTTTGGAAGGTTGGATTTTTTTTAAAAATGAACAGGCAAAGTATCAGTAATCACAGGTAGTGAAGATGTAAGTGTAAACGTTTCACGCAAGTGATCAAACGACCGATCAATGTTCACTCACCTGTACCATTAACGTTCATCAAAAAATTCCTTTGGACTCCTAATAATTCTTCTGAAATAATAAAAATCAAAAAGGATGTTTAAATATCTGAATATTGATCATCTATCTCTTTCAATCAATATACTTTTTAACACGGACTGCCGACTTATACAAGTTGTCGTCTCCATTTACATATTTAAATGAACCGGAGTAGTTAAATGCTAAATCATCTCTCATGAGAAAGGTCCAAGGAATATTATCAATTCAACAATGTGATGAACGTTTCAACGCAATCAACTGAGAAGTATTCTTCACTTCTTTAAAATTTCTTCTAGAAGCTTCTGACTGAATAATAGACGTCTAATAGGTGATCGACAATACAACAACAAAGTGCTTTTTGGATCCCTTTATTCTTCAATTCTTACGTTTGACCGAAATAAATGTACTTCAAATATAACTTGATAATTCATAGGCTTCAATAATCCAAACCGCCTTCTCTCACAACATAGCTTACCATTGCACAAGTGATCACTTTTTTTCACTCAGTCTACCATGAAGTTTCGTGTGGATGAGATATCTTTTGTTTTGTAGTTTTTATAGACTGGAGGGTTGGTAATTTTTACACTTTCGCAAGTATATCACATGGTTTATCATTTCTATTCGATGAAAGTGTATGTTTTCAGGTAGATCTCTGTTTAATTTACCAATTTCACTTTACAGCATTCAACACCTGCTGCGATACACACATTCAGTTGCAAAAACAACACAAACACAACAATCACTTTGTATTGGTTACCACTCCTGTAATAATCAAGATAAATACTGAATCTTTTATACAAAATAAGTGTGAGAAAAGTGATCAAAACAAAGAATAGCTGAATAATATAAGAACTCACTCTCATCCAAAACTCTAGATTCAGACTTAACTTTTTTTATGTAATTATAAATACTTCCACTGTACAACCCTCGAAAATTATATACCTTTCCTTCATCTATTGGATGAAAACATGTCACATTATTGATAAATTTGTAATGAATGAATAAACAATTTAAAATAATAAAACTGAATTGTATTTGGTTTGCTATAAAGAGTCAAACCATGTTGAACAATGAAAAAAAATATTGAAAGAAGTTTTGCATGTTACAAGGAGCACAAAACTGATTCACTGAAGAAAATGGAATCAACTTTGATTCATGATCAGAAATTTCATCAACAAAACTCAATAATAATTTGACTTCAAAGAAAATTTATGACTTACCATGTTCGTAAAATCTAATTTCATGTACGCGACTACCATAATAACTTAACGAGAATTGAGGACGAGCCGACTAAAATGTTGCAAACATATGGAAAAAATATCTTTATTATAAAGTGTATTCAACTCACGTATCTGTAATCTATCTTATTTGTAAAACGGTCACTCGAAACTGGTTGAGATTGATTATGTTGAATCCTCATTGAATATTTATAATGAATAGACTGGAATATGTGTATTAGAATGTAACTGATTAATTACATAACGATAAGTATCATTTTCAATAATGACAATCTCATACTGATACAAATTAGGCCTTTCGCAATCGACATTGCATTTGAAACGTTTGTAAGGCCAAAGGAAGATAAGATAAATTAGTATCCATAGACTAGGCGAAAAGTTATATCTAAAATGATCAGGATGAACAAATCAACGGTATCTCATTGAATTCAATTTCAATTTCAGTTCGTATGTTCATTCAACACTTACCTCATCTTATCGTGTCAAGTTATAAATCAAATTTTTATAGAATTTCTCCGGTTTATATAGACTTTTGAAGTGTAAAGTTGTTCTCTTCTGATTCGATGATTCAAAGTGACCATTAGAAAGATTGAATTTAATAAAATCAGATGTTCATTATAAACCAATCATGGAGGTATATGGCGTCATCGTTAACCAATATTCTTCTAGCTGTTGAAATCATGAGCTGAAATTTATTCACTGTTGGTTGAAATTCCTGACCCCTTTGGATAAAACTTCTCTTCGATGTGATATACGATATCCTGAAATAGGTGATTGGTTAAATTGTACTTCAAAATGTGTGCTCATATGTTTACGAACAAACAGTATGTTGTCTGTAATCATGTATTGATTATTCGTCAACGATGAGTTGTTTTGATTTGATTGGTTGAAATCAAGGTAGCACAAATTGTTTTGATTGGATGGTAACAAATACTCTATTACACATGGATTTTGTTACAATAAGCACATTTTGTTAAACGATTTCACCGTCATTTTTTTTATAAAATTTTGTAACTTTTGAACAATGTCACGTCCATTCTATTTGTATACCACATTATAACACTGACTGTCAATAGATGTCTAGATGAAAAAGGATAATGATTTTCCTATTGAGTACATTAAAATAGAATCAATTGTGCTCAGTTTCATAGATTGAGTTCTCAAATCATTGTAATCAGAGGAAAATAATGCATTCCGCCGAAAGTGAACTGTTGAAAATGGAGAGAACGATTTCTAATACCAGACACTTTCGAAACTATAATATTGATCATTGTATCCGAAAATTAAAATGTTTGTCAATATTCAAATAGAAGACTGATTTTCATCTGTGTATTTCAATGATCTATTCCCTCACATTAGTTGAGCTTGTATTTTATATCTTCTGTATTCAAATATGGAAGAAAATCACAGTGATAAGTTAATGTCAAGTGTATAATTAACTTACACTAAACACATTGAATACTGATGAATGAATAAAATTCTACACATTCATAACTGAATAATAAGTTTGATGAAATAAGTCAGGAATGTTTGGTTTTGCGTGATATTTAAAAATAGTTTTCCTCCTGACACAGTAGAGGTGTATTGTTTCACTTTAGACAGATATGAACACTAATCAAAATGTTGTTACCTTGACAATCACTGTTTGTTGTCGAATAATAAGACTGTTTGGGTAATTTCGTGAATTCATCAACATCAAAATTGTTTTCAGTGGTGCAATGTCAATTCAATACCATTGACCAATATCTAATTATGGGAGGAAACGTCATCTCAGCATGTGATAGTGTAGATCAGTTAATCTGCTTGAGAAGAGTATGATTCAGATCATGAAGTATTTAGTGGAGTGTCTCCCTATACCGTCATGTCTATTTCGCATATTGTTATTAGTAAATGTGTTGTAAGTATGAAGTATGTTTCACAACATAAAGAGGCTACATGCTTTTAAGGTTATGCGACATGAGGTCTTACATTTTGCCAGGTCTTGTATATAAGCTCTTATTCTTCAATCTTCTTCATTATCCTTTGACAAGCTTTAAAAAGAAAGCGTTTGCTGTATTGTGAGAAATACAGAAAGCAGTTGACAAGGTGTGTGCTGAACCTCTTGAAGTCATCAGTAAAATGACAATGAATAGACTTCTAATGTCTAGCTCAAACCTGAAATGTGTTTTCCTAATAATAACCATCAATTTCGTTCACTATTTTTCCTCGTATATCTTCCGGTGGAAGCTGTAGAAATGTATTTATAGGTGATGCTATAGTGGTCTGTGGTGAAACAGAGTAGTTTTACAAAATTATCAAAAGATAATGAAACTCATCGAAGAGAGTCTCAATGGAAAAGTAAGAAACGGACTAGAATTGACTTTGCGGATTCGGTTGCTCCAGGTAGGGAAAGTAATTCGATCTATTCGATCAATCCTCAAGAGCCAGACGAATATGCAGTGATGACACAATTGGTGATGATGAACTTAATATAATTAAACTCTACGGGAAACAAGCTGCAGAACCATCTCAAATAATGACTGTTATCTAAAATCAGGATATCAAGTTGAATGAAACTTTATACATAGTAGGAATAGTTGACGACAGAATATTGAATTCAAAGGAAACATGACATGGTGGGTTTCAGAGAACGGACTATTCATATCCTTAAAAAGCATTATATTCTGCCGTATTCCGAGTTGTTTTCTGTAGCAGGAATCTAATCAGGACAGTCTCAATGATCAACTTACTCTTGGTGAGATGCATTAATTCATTTGCCAGAATATGCACTTAAGGCAAAACAGATGATAAGCTATATACAATGCATAAAACGTTTTCCGAGAATGACACTAAAGCTATGTTAATTGACAGTGCGAAACAGAGAGACGAGGTAGTGCGATTTCAGTTTCCTAATAGCTACGAAGGATTGTTCGTTCCGTTGCTTCTTTGTATTCCGTCTTCTCTATTTCGATTAAATGGACAATCACCTTTAACATCTCTTTATCATTAGACAACACAAAGTCTTTGACAGCTCATAAGTATATTTGAAGTGATTGAGAAGATGACTCTGATCAAAACGAACACACTGTCTTCGATGAATAGTTAATGTCTAACCAGAAAAGAACGCCTGCTTCTTTCGTCCTCACGAAACTGTTCACACTGAGTACAGTCACTTGACGATTAAGTCACCAATATGTGTTTCAATATCATGTATAATTACCACAAATACTATTTGGCTTCTTTCAATCTAATATACGTTGCCACGTAAGAAACTATTTTTCTAGAAGTAACAATAATGTTAAGAATAGTTTCTATTATGTGATAGTGTGATCTGTCTGTTAACCTTGACCGTTGTATTTGTTGTTGTTCAAATATCATTCATTTTAATTCCGCGTTGTTTATCACCACATTTCATCTATGATATGACATTTTCATTTGTATAATGAGCATGATATGAGTTGTCATTATAATGAGGAATGCGTTCTCTACTAATACATTCATATGACTGATCATCTTTGAAACATACAAAATGAAAAAACGAATGAAATTATCATTTCATATATGCTGACTACTTTTCTAAATACAAAATGAAGTTAAAACAGATAGTTTGTTCATCAATTCGTACAAGTTCTTGATTCAGTTATGAGTAAACATCGAAATCATCTACCGTCACATTTCACGTGAGTCTAGTAATACTGGTCGAATAGAATTATCTTGATTTCAAGTCTTCAGTTTATCAATCTATGAAACTATCATTAACAATCACGGTGCTTTTAGACCCGTTTAAATATTACGTCCCATAATTATTGACTATGAGACCGTGATCAGTCATCTTATTGACAATGTCCACATCTCATTATGTGTCACCTTCTATATCAATCACTAAGATAGATTAACTCAATGTTAATCAATATTCTAGATAGAAATATTTGACTGTTTATCAAATACATAATAATATATTATGAAAATAATAATAATTACAGAATTCACACCGGTTTACAGGCATGATCAATTTGATAAAAATAACAACATTTGATGTAAAGAACAAACATGGGACATACACGTTTGCTAGTTCGGTAACTGTTAAGTAGTTTATTTAAGACATGTGTCACGGCAATCCAATACATCAGCAGGGAACTTGTTATTTTTTTACTTAAGTGGAAAGCCTCATGATTTATGAACGGTGTTGTTTAAGGTTATTCTCAAGGCCACGACGAATGATTGATAATTATCTAGAAATACAGAAAGTGAAATTAAAACAGAGAGCACGAAACAACAAAACAATGATTGCCGAAATATGTCTATCAGGTTTACCATTGTTCATGTTAGACATTATTCAAATAAGTTAAGGTTGCTAGGGCCAGGGTTAGTGTAAATTGACAGCAAGTAAGTGTTTAAACATTTAAAGTTCCTACAATCTCATTTGTAGAGTAAAAAAAACTTACAGGCGATAAAGCATTTAATGCATTTTCGGAGGAGCAGTATACATCAATGCAGCGAACAAACAGTAGGAGAGATTTTATTGTACGGAATGATTGTGATAGATTTTCTTAGTGTATAGAAATTTTGCATAATGTCTCAACAAATAGATTGTGGACATTCGTATCCCTCTCAATACAAGCTACATTTTGACTTTCAATTATCATTTCAATTACAATTCCTAAGATATTTTCAGTCTAAATGCAGTCTAAATGCAGCCTAAATGCAGTCTTCCCAAAATCTGCCCCTTTACGGCTTGATAGTGTACAAATGTTATCTCCTGTTATATGTCGTCATATGGTATGTTTGGCCTCACTTATGAAGAAATCAATAATCCTCTCATGATTGAAACTCATATCACTCATATTTGCGAAATCAGCATGAACTAATTCGTCACATCAAACTTAGCTAACCTCTTGTAGGACACTTTTGTTCATATTTATTGTTCAAAGCACAGTTATGGATGTCAACATTTGTCTAGTAATTAAGTATGTGGCAATCACTCAATCATGTATTTCACTTTTACTACTTATCTATAACTACGTGTTGTTTGTTTCATGATAAAAGAACGTGTATAGATAGTTTCAGGCAGATATTTTCATTTGACAATATTCACATGTTTTATGCAACTCATTGTTAACTGGTATTTTGGATAGATACATTTTACTGTTGACCAAGTTTATGTATTCATTCGTGAAGTTTGGAAAGAACACTTTAGTGCAGTAGACCAAATAATCCAAGTAATTAGATGTTAATGATATGTTCCTCAATTGATATTGTAATCGGTTTTTACGCAAATTAACAGTGATGTAAACTTTCTTACAATTCAGCATGTGACAAATGCTTCAAAATGCCTGAAAATGCTGCCATTATTCATATTATCATTGGTTACAATAACAAACAATTTTATCTATGGATCTGTATTTCTTTTACTATTCTACGATTGTTCATGTTGTTCTATTCAATGTCAAATATTTATTCGGATTGACTCATTTGTTCTCGGATCCGCTTTTTTGTGGTCCGACATGAAGTTATCTTTATTTCTTACACACTGTTTTTTCAAATAAAACGCCTAATGATGTGTACGAATTTTGTGTTACATTATTACGGTATTCAGTATCAAGTAATTAGATATCAATATTTCTTATTGTATAACTTACAAATAGCATAAGGATTGGCATCTATTGCTAATTAGGTAGACTGTTTAAAAACTTGATACCGGAAATGCTCCAATCTTTCAGTTGATATCAACTCTGGTTTTGTGGATACCCCATGGTTTGTAACTCCTTTTGACAAAACCTCTCTTAGATGTGTAAGACATTCAATATTTGAAACAGGCAACCTTCAAGATAGTCCATTTTAATGTATTCGCATCATATGTTGTCCAGATTCGCATCACATTTATTTGTCGAGCGGCTGATGTAATCGTAAAGGCCAATCTTGGCGCATACGAAGTTTAAGATCGCTCATATATTCTCGAATAAAAACAGAAATCAAAGATTTAGGCAAAAGCGTACATCAATCGAAAAAATTGTTGTTGATATTACAACAAATACCATTACTTCAGCATTTGAACTCACCTGCTTGTCTCAGCTAATTCATGTTAGCCAACACTTTGTTTCACTAATGAAGAATGCAGACCTGCCTTTCATGTCTGTAGTGACCTCAGTTAACTAGTACATATGTAATTGAGATATTCATCCGATATCTTTCAGAGTAAAATAAGAAACCCATACCCGAATATCTAGTTCCAACTTGAAGGCTCCTAATAATACAATTAAGATAACAATGTCGGTACCTTGTTATAAGAAAGTATAAAGAGAACCGTCTGGTTCCAGATCTGATACCAAAAGTATTACCATGGCTCAATCTTAGAAAAATATAATCATCGAGAACATGTTTCACCCTAATGGTTATTTGGACACACTTCGCTCAAACGTCGCACAAGGTGGACACCACAACCGTCGTATGAGCTGGCCTGATATTGGACAGAGTACAGTGTACCACCATTCCCACAGTAACCACCTGTAGTTTCAAATACCAAAATCTGCAAGATATACTTTTTCGCATCACTTTTTCAATAGAAAATTTGGACTACTAGGTTACGTACCATCAACCCAACGCCAACAAGTTGCTGCCTTTCCTGCCTGTACGGTAAGTCAATTTCAGCTAAGTAGTCTACCTGATCAAAAAATGATTTTCTTAGCTTTCAGCCTTGAGATTTCTGGTTTCACGAAGCAAGACTTCTTTCACACTTATCACAGAAACATGGTAGTTGCTCATGCTCTACCTATCTATCCCTCTTATAACATACACATTCAAAAACCTGCCAATATAAAGGCTATAAGCATGCTGACTGGGACCTCATGTGCTCACTAAATAAACTCTGAGATTGTGATAATTTTTCGCAGTTAATAGTCTCACGGAAGCTACTGACAAATTCTATTTGATTCTTAACTCATGTCCATATTTCAGAGCACCAATTCAAACGTCAATGATTAGTAAACCATACAAATTACATATATATGAAAAATATCGTAATAAACTAAGACCCATACAGAAGTGTTATTTTAAGCCAAACGATTACAAGACAGTTTCACAAATAACAACAAATGCGCCGAAGTTACTAACAATGTTGACAAACCTTGTGATCCTGCATATTTTTATTATTACTATTATTAGTAATGGGTTTATTCAATATTATAATCTGGTACAATATAGAATTCTCAACATGAGTTAAAAAAAAGACGGCCGGCTTGAATGCCTGCGCTACCTGTTTCTGCCATCTAAATATTGCAACATTGTTATCTGGTTTTTTTTAACTTGTCATTATGTCTATCAATTGCATAACCTATACAGGCGTGTTTATGAAAAGCTTACGTTGTAACGGCAATAAAAATTAATTACATGCAACAATAATAATGTGAGTTTATATTTCTCATTGTAGGGCAACAAAGAGTGAATGCACTAGAAGAAGAAGAACAAGCCCTACGCGGTCTGAACCTGCAGAATAACGAGTAAAACTATTTTGTAATAACTTTCCACTTTTGTACTAAAAACCGCATTTTTCAATTTCAAATATATCTGTTGCACCGGTCCACCGTGTTCTCACTTGTCTATCCTGACTGTTGTCTTGCTGTTTCAAGTCGCTCATGCTCCCAAGTAAACGTCAAAATATAACGTGCTACAACGTCCTTTCGCTGCACAAATCAGAAACAACTTTAATAAGAGACATCGTGGTGGTTGGCAATATGCATTAAAGTGAATGAACACTAATCAAATGTCCATTTCAGAGCTGCCTAATTCTAACTGTCGATCTCTAATTAACAAGGTGGACTATCTCCAATTTCTGCTAAGTCAAAACATGTATCGTAATTGTGGTGTCATCACAATTCAAGAATCTTGGTTAGCTGACTTACAGGATGATTGCTTAGTATCATGACGTGATTTTAATATCTATCGACAGGATCGATCAAACAAGAAAAAGACCTGTGGTGGCGGAATAGCTACGTTTGTAAACGTCGATCTACTTTTGCCTGTTTCAAGTTTTCAAATGGCTTTATTGACTGTCCGAGTTTAAGGTGCCGTTCAAAACACCTGAATAAATACAAATATATTTATGTTACCAATATCCACATGACTCCAGACTGCACATCATCTGCGCTATCTGTCTTCGCTGATAAATTTACTGAATTCACCGTTACTGCCTTCAATGATTCACTTTTTAATTGTATGTGGTGATTTCAATTCATGTGACTTTAGCTTCCTTACATCACTAGGTCACCTAAATGTAGTAGATTTTCCTACTCTTTTGAATGCTCATCTAGACTTGGTTTTCATTAATGATGTGGCTACATATGTCACTCGCGAACGTGCTCCATTGTCTAGCTCGGATCACTGTATAATTTGTGTTCTACCTAAAGTATATGGTAAACATGGAAAGAGTACACACATACACCATACCAAAAAGGTAATATATAGGAATTACTCAGAAGAAAATTTACAAAATCTGAAAAACATGTTTCGTACGACCAACTAGGAATTATTTACAGATGACTCAATAGAAAACCCAACTGATATTATAACCTGTTATCTTAAATTCTGTTTTGATATTTGCTGTCCTACCGAAACCTACGTTTTAAGTTTTGATCGACTTACATCTCCACAACTGAAACAACTACGGAGGGTAAAAGAAAGGATGTACAAGGAGAAAAATACTACTGAAGTTCGTAAGTTAAATGGTCAAATAAACCAAGAGATTAGACGTCTCAACTCTGTGTTCACTCAAAAACTCCTATCTTGTAAAAGCTCTTCAAGTATGTGGAAACTCTTTAAAGAAATTACAGGGGACAGGTAGACTAGAAGCGATAACCAACTGAATGTTTGTGACTTAAATAAGTCCTTTATGCGTCAGCCATCTGACATCATGCTCTCTATATCCAAGGGTCTGAAGAATAATTGTGTTCCCAGTTTCACTGAAAATGATGTCCGAAAATGTCCCCAGTCACTTAATTCATCCCAATGTTTAGGACCTGATGGTATCCCCAACCTCCTTTTTAAAAAATGTGCTGATGTTTTATGTTATCCATTAACGAATATCTTTAACAGATCCTTCTCAACTAATGTCATACTGATAATGTGGAGAAAGATAAAGATAATCCCTATACCAAAGAAAGCTTCTGGTGATAAAAATGTGAAACTTAGACCCATTGCAATAACTTCACCTTTCCTCAAAATAATGGAAAAATTACTGATTCAACCATTTCAACGTGCAATAAAAGAGCACCGTGATGCATATCAGTTTGCTTACAAATGCAAAAGAAGCACATTAGATTCCGTTGCTGTTCGGGTTTCGAAAAGGGTAAGAAGTATGTTAGATGCGCTTTCCTAGACTTTACTTCTGCTTTTGATTCTATTCCAAGACACCTCTAACTTAACAAGCTGATCAGTATCGACACTGACAGCTGGATAAGTAATTGACTATGTTCCTACCTTTTTGGATGAGAACAGTACACTGTATTTGAAGGAAAGTGTTCGACATCTCTACTGTCTACTGTAGGTGTGCCACAAGGAGCTGTTCTTTCACCTCTACTCTTCTTTTTTTTTCTGCATGATCTGCCATCTTACACAGAAAACACTTTTGTAAAATATGCGGACGACCTCACTGTATGTATGCCGATTTCTACCTCCTTACATCCCATAGAAATGAATGAGTTTTTATCTCGGATTGAAAGGTGGTCTGTTGGTAATGATCTATTACTCAATCCATCTAAATGTCAAGCTGTTAACTTTAGCTTGAGACATGGACAGAACCTATACTCTATTTTGGGATCCCATAATGCTTGTGCCATTTGAGACTCCTCATTAAACACAGTGTCGAAGGTCAAATATCTTGGTGTCATTTTTTCCTCTGATCTTTCTTGGTCTTCTCATGTTTTAATGTTATCGAAAAAAGTTTACCGTTTGACATACTACATAAACAGACTGCGTGCTTTTGGCATTACTCGCCATTTACTCTTACAATTTGTAAGTTCCTCTCTATTACATATTATTCTATATTGTTCTCCATTATTCTTTCCGGGGCTTTTGAGAAAAGACATTGCTGTTTTGCGTAGAGTGCTGAAGGCGGTTTGCAAGGTATGTGGTGAGTCTTT
This sequence comes from Schistosoma mansoni, assembly GCF_000237925.1. Taxonomy (NCBI): domain Eukaryota; kingdom Metazoa; phylum Platyhelminthes; class Trematoda; order Strigeidida; family Schistosomatidae; genus Schistosoma; species Schistosoma mansoni. Next base: position 30,872,418 of record NC_031498.1, on the reverse strand, counting down.
ACAAGTCATTGTTAATATGCTTGTGGATAGACATCTTAAGTCTTGCAAACTCTTGGCAGGTGTTATCTTATCAGATACTAACCATCCGCTTCATTCATATCTTTCTCCTTGTATATCTTCTGGTAGAACGAGACGTAAATACATTAAAATCCATACACGCAGCAAATCTATAAAAGTTCTGTAATACCTTACTTAGCAAATTTACTTTGTGACGAACAGGCTGTTAGAGTTGACCTAGTAAATAACCTGTACTATTAGGCATGTCTCAAATTCGACAATTTGTATAAACTCAGTTCTTTTTCTTAAAACTGTTTTATTCGTTTTCTGTTGTTTGTTTTGTTTTTGGCAATAACTCATGAAATAACTCATGCTGAGAATTGTATATTGTACCAGATTATGATATTGAATAAAGACATTTAATAATAATAATAATAATAATAATTAATGATGAAAGCAGATAGTTTGTTCATCAAGCCATAAAAGGTCTTCATTCAGTTATGAATAAACACTGAAATCATTTACGATCTTATTTCAGATGAATCTGGTAATACTTGTTGAATAGAAATATCTCCATTTCAAGTCTTCAGTTTATCAATCTATGGAACTATCATTACCAATCAGGATGCTTTCAGACTCGACTAAATAATACGTCCCATAATTATTGACGATGAGACCGTGATCATTCAACTTGATGACACTGTCGACATCCCATTCTGTGTCACATTCTATATCAATCAATGTGACAGATTAACTCGACGTTACTCAATATTTTGGATAGATATATTAAACTGTCCATAAAATAAATGTTTGTGTTGAATAGTGGTTGAAGTTTGATATCATGATGAGATGGATGCCATCAGATTTTACGGGAGATCTTACACACTTCATACCATCATTTAGTATTCAAATTCTTCCTAATTTCCTGACAGAATTGAAATGGATTTTCCTGTCATGAGGCAATCGTAGATGAATACACATTCAGTCTGCCCGGTTCGCCTGTATCAACAACCTCAAATTCATATATAAAAATGATAGTATTGAGAAGATATTCTGATTGAGTGAGAGAATGTTCGGTGCCTTATCACAAATGCAACATTTGACAAATCCATAAGCTCATACAATCACAGAGAATGATGTGATGATGACGCCTACCGAATAATGTCGATACAAATGACATGACACTCACATAATCAGACTTCAATTGAATTACGTTTTCAAACTTGGTAACTCGTAGCACTCATAGATATAGCTAATATTGTACGAACATTGAGAGGACATATCATTCCATTATTATTAGGTTTCATTTTGATTAACTGAATATTGAATAACGATTATAGTAATATAGTGTGGTTAGGTGGACGCTATCAGATTTTAAGGGAAGTTGAATCCATTTTAACTCATCCTCTAGTGTTCAAATTCGTATTGATTTTGCAACAGAATTGAAATGGATTTCCCCGTCACTAAGCATTCGTGGATGAATATTTATTTAGCTAGCCAGCTATGCCTGTCTCAACAATTTCGAATTCAATTATTAATTTGATATTATTGAGATGATATTTTGATTGAGTTAGAGTATTTTCGTTGCCTGGATTCTGTTGGCATATAAGCGGTGAAGCGAGGTTTCATGGTGGTAGGTGAAAGTTAGGGGAGTATAGCTTCATTTCTGAAGAAACTACGTCTCCTCGGGTTATTCAAAGTCATTTCACTCAACTTCACCGTGTGACAATTCACTATAACGTCACGCGACGATGCTTACATTCTAAAGCAAATTCTCAACAAAATTGAAATTCGTTCGAAAGTTTTAAGGCTTTGAACAGATAATACTGATCGATGAGAACAGAAACTATTTTCGTCGCTATAGAAACTATGATTCTGTAAAGATAATTAAATATACGGCTTGCTTGAGGCTGCATTCCACCTACATCATAATATTTAAAAGCAGCACAAGGTGCTTTCCAGATAATGTCAAATAGCGCAAGCTAGATAATTTATGAAAGTATAGAAACCAACATACAACCGATTTCGATTATGGATAACTTTGTTTGTGCACCCACTATGGAAGAGGGTGCAATTCAGTAAGTCCGTTCTGTATTATGAATTGTACAATTTGTTCTTTCTATTGCTTTTATCTGTCCCTTTTCTTTTTGACATTTGCACTATGTGTGTGTATTGTTTCTACTGCTAGATACATGCCTTCCGAAAATACTGTGTCAATTTTACAACAAACCTCGACCGTGAAGGCTCTTATTCTTCTTTTTCACTCGTTTTATAGTCACCATCCCACAGCTTTGGTTTATTGAACTAAAAAATTATTTTCTGGTTAACCTCATTAACGTAAAATATAGGTGTTACGTCCTTGAATCTGTCTACCCACTTAGTGCGGAGTATAATGTAGATTAAGACCTTGACACGATAGACTGACTGGCTTAACCTTGAGGCGAATATGCGTGAGTTCGAAATAGGGGTAGAGAGACGAAAACTATTCTGTCCCTGATTGGCTGGCAAGCACGAGAGAGAGAGAGAAGACAAGACAGATGGAACACTAATCACTTTATTCCAACCCGATCTAGCACTCGAATTCCCAATTCAGATTAGGGTGAAAAGTTACATGAATAAATAGATGACTAAGCGGACCACAACGTACAATAATTAGAAAAATACAATCATGTCCAAAACTGGGGAATTATAGTAGAAAATAGGGTACAAAAGATTACGTCTAAATGACAATAGCTTTAGGGCAGAAAATGCTATGGCGATGAATTATACATCAAACGAAAGCTTATGATCTGTAGAATAGGCTAGGGGCAAAAGTAAATATTACAGTTTTACAAGCTTTGAATTAAATGAATTAACGTCCCCGAAAATAGCTTCCGTAATTTGTTCAGGCTTCTAGTTTTGCGGATCACATCAATAAGTAAGTCCGGTCATGCATTTATTCATCTGTCGATTACTCAACCAAACCAAATGAAGCCTTCAACACTGGTCAGTGTCTTTTCCGTCATATATTAGTGAGGATTAAAATATAGGCGAATTCTGTGACATATTACTTATATACTTGACCTTGACCTTGACAATGAATGTGAGTTAGCCGATGATGATTATGATGGTGGTCATGATTTCGAGGATGGTGTTGTTGATTATGACGATATTTAGAATATTCATTAGGACGAATATGATGATGATTATAGCGACGACAAGTAAATTGATGAATGTGTTGCGAAAACAAATAAAATCAAACGACGTAATAACAGCAGTGGATAGACATCCATCATTCTCTGTTGCCAAACACAAAATTGAAACAGGTCATAAAATTGATCTTTACTCGGTTAATGTGTTAATGTCCCCATGGTAATATAAGCTTACCATACACAGCTATGGGGTGTCGGATTCTTTTCGCATTATCAACTTTGTCAAACTTGTCCTTTCCTATCCACCATTTCAGGTGTGGTTGATTTTATATTTCCAGTTTAAAATGTTCTTATCAACTATATGTATGATCAGATTGTTCGAAATGTAATACCTCAATGATTATTTCCATAGGTAATTATCATTGACCGAATGACACTATCTATATAGTGAATTAATTGAAGAGCTCAACGATAATAGGCTCATACAGTGTCAAGTGGATGTGAGATACTGTACTTTATACTATGACATTATCTATACGTTCCTTCGTTAGCTAATTTCGTTCAGCTTCATAGGTTGTTCCAACTGTTTGAATGAATTATTCGAAATAATGCTGAGAGCTCCAACAATGAGACGTCAACTATTTATTTATTATATAACTAACACAATTGAATTCACACTCTGCCCCTTCTTATCACAAAAGCGGCATTTAACTGACAAACCAGCACAGACAATCGCACAGTATAAACTGATAAAGACTCGCACAGAATATTGATGTGTGATATCAGTTCAATAATGGTCATCAATGATTGTTCGCTCTCTTGCTTGTTTGTATTTCGTCTTCTCTATTTCGATTGAATGGACAATCATCTTTTACATCTAAAAATCATTAGACATCACGAAGAGAGTGACAGTATATTGAAAGTATATTTGAAGTGATTGAGAAACAATCTCTGTTCAACAGAAACATATTATGCTCGATGAACAATATATGTTTTTCAGAAAAGAAAGCCCGCCTCTTTCGTCCTCTCAAAACTATCCACACTGAGTACAGTCACTTGACGATTCAGTCACAAATACGTGTTTCAATATCACGTATAATCGCCACAAATACTATTTGGCTTCTTTCAATCTAATATACGTTGCCACGTAAAAAACTATTTTAGTAAAAGTAACAATAATGATAAGAATAGTTTCTATTACGTGATAGTGTGATCTGTCTGTTAACCTTGACCGTTGTATTTGTTGTTGTTCAAATATCATTCATTTCAATTCCGCGTTGTTTATCACCAGATTTCATCTATGATATGACCTTTTCTTTTGTTTAATGAGCATGATATGAGCTGTCATTATAATGAGGAATGCCGCTCTCTACTAACACGTTCATATGACTGTTAATCATTGACACATACAAAACGAAAATGAATGAAATTTTCATTTCACATATGCTGACTACTTTTCTTAATACAAAATGAAGTGAAAACAGATAGTTTGTTCATCACTTTATAGGAGGTCTTTATTCAGCTATGAAATCCATCTGCAATGTTGATTTAATTTAGTCCAGTAATACTGGTCGAATACAATTATCTTGATTTCAAGTCTTCAGTTAATCAATCTATGAAACTTTCATTAACAATCACGATACTTTTAGACTCGATTAAATAATACGTCCCATAATTATTGACTTTGAGACCGTGATCATTCATCTTGTTGACAATGTCCACATCCCATTCTGTGTCACGTTCTATATCAATCACTGTGATAGATGAACATAACGTTACTCAATATTCTGAACACATACATTTGACTGTTATTCAAATAAATAATAATAATTACACAATTCACACCAGTTTACACTTACTTCCTTACGCCTGTTACCCCTTGTCGAGGAGCATAGGCCGCTCACCAGCATTCTCCATCCAACTCTGTCCTGAGCCTTCCTTTCCAGTTCTTTCCAGTTACTATTCAGCCTTTTCATATCGGCTTCTATTTCTCGGCGTAGCGTGTTCTTTGCCCTTCCTCTTTTCCGCTTCCCTTCCGGATTCCAAGTTAGGGATTGAGTCGTGATGCACATTGGTGATTTCCTTAATGTATGTCCGATCCACTTCCAACGTCTTTTCCTAATTTCCTCTTCAGCTAGAAGTTGGTTTTTCCTCTCCCATAAAATGCTGTTGCTGATAGTATCCGGCCAGTGGATGTTGAGTATTTTGCGTAAACATCTGTTTATAAATACTTGTACCTTCCTGATGATGGCCGTAGTAGTTCTCCACGTTTCAGCTCCATACAGTAGGACTGCCTTGACGTTCGTATTAAAGATTCTGACCTTGAAATTGGTTAAGAGTTGTTTTGAGTTCCATATGTTCTTCAATTGTAGAAATGCTGCCCTTGCTTTGCCAATCCTCGCCTTTACATCTGCATCCGATCCTCCTTGTTTATCAACGATGCTCCCCAGGTACGTGAATGTTTCCACCTCTTCCAGAGTTTCGCCGTCAAGTGTGATTGGGTTGGTGTTCTCCGTGTTGCATTTGAGAATCTTGCTTTTTCTTTTGTGAATGTGGAGACCTATCGATGCGGAGGCTGCTGCTACATTTGCTGTCTTCATCTGCATTTGGTCGTGTGTATGAGAGAGGAGGGCTAGGTCATCTGCGAAGTCCAAATCATCTAATTGATTCTGAGCTGTCCATTGTATTCCGTATTTCCCTCCATATGTCGAATTCTTCATAATCCAGTCAATCACTAGAAGGAAGAGAAATGCGGAGAGTACAGGCATGATCAATTTGATCTATATAGCAACAACAGATGTAGAGTACAAACATGAGACACAGGAGATTGTTTTCAGTTTACTAGTTCAGTAATTGTTTATGTAGTTTATTTATGTGACATGTATCACGGTAATCCAATACAGGGAACTTGTTATTTTCTACTTAAGTGGATAGACTGATGATTTATGAACGGTGTTGTTTAAGGTTATTCTCAAGGCCACGACGAATGATTGATAATTGTCTACAACTAGAGAATGTCAAATGAAAACAGAGCACGGATCAACAAAACAATGATTGCCGAAATATGTCTATCAGGTTTACCACTGTTCATGTTAGATATTATTCAAATAAGTTAAGGTTGCTAGGGCCAGGGTTAGTGTAAATTGACAGCAAGTAAGTGTCTAAACATTTAAAGTTCTTATAATCAGACTTGTGGGTAAGATACACTTACAGGAGCTAGAATATTTAATGCATTATCATAGGTGCAGTATGCATCACTGGAGCGAACAAATAATGAGAGAGGCTTTATCTTATGGATAGTATATGGGGAAATATCCTAGAGTCTAGAAAATTTACAGGCAAAGTACGTCCACTCTTACTATTATCTACTTCAAAAGGAGTTGCAGAGCATGGGGTAGAGGTTATAAACGAATTCTTATTATTTGGATAAATAGGGTATTTCCAGGCTCATTTATTTGTCAGTCGGACCATTTTACTTTAACATTTAATTTAAACGTTATTAATAAATAATGAACTGAGATTTAACGACACTTATTCAAACATTACAAAAATACAGCCTAATTGTAACGGAAAGTTCAAACGTACCGCTTGGATATCAGATCTGAGCTACCCGATAATGAAGTAAAATACCAGCTTCACATCACTCTCTGATTTCAAACGAGGTTTATATTAGAGAAGTTGTTGAAGTGATGGAATAACGATGCAAATTCTTCACGGAATTGATGATCGCAACGTGAGAACACGAATCACTTTCTGACGATATAATCCAATCTCAAGAAAAGGCAACGCAATTTGTCTCTATCCGAATCATCATCCGAAATAGAATCTTAATTGTGGATTTATTACACGTGTAATGTTCAATTTGTTATAAACATGCCTTCCGATAATAATGTGTCAAGTTCACAGTAAACACCGTCCGTGAGGGCTCTTAATCTTCCTGTTCACCCGTTTCAAGTTCACCGTTCACTAGCTTTGGTTTATTGGATTCGCAAATTATTTTCTGGCTAATCACATTCACTTTGAAATGCGACAAATTTGGTCACGCATTTATTCATGTACCGACTATTCACCCGCACTAAATGAAGCCTTCAAAACTCGTCAGTGCCCCTCACCGTTATAACCTAGTAAGGATTAAGTTATAGGTGAATGCTGGGAATTATCAATAGGCGAATGTTATTTACATTCTCATCTATTGCCTAGCATCAACCAAGTTATTTGCATATTCCGAAATGCATTCTCTTCACAATCATGACTATTATATAACTTGTTCGTGTTCAATGTTATTTCCTGTTTAATTTGGTGATGTGTTCTCTCTTACTGGCATACAAACCAGGTATGTTTAAAATAAATGATTTGTATAATGGATGCTGGCATCAGTGTTTTGAGCGTACTACATTCACTATAACAGACAAACATGTTGACATTCAGATATTCTAACATTCGCTTGTTTACAGATCCTCAAACAGACATCCATTCCATGTTTATCTAATCCGATCAAACTATGATATTTTTAAGACGGTATTATTTATTTCGGTACTTTCTAACCTGAAAAATAGAATTCCATGAACACTGATATTACATTACTGTCTCTTACTCTATCTTACCCATATTGATATCCGACAATTGACCTGTCAATTTCATTTAATATAACACTGTAGGAACGGAAGTATTTTTCATCATCATCATCACCTTCAATTAAATTTCGAAGCTACTGTAAACATTTTCTGTTCCAGTCTGTGGAATTATTTCCATTTACAATGATTTTGCGTGTAAGAGTTACATTAGCCAGCTATGAACATAAACATGCATCTTAATAATAACTCCCAGAAATATGCCATTGGTTGTTGACATTTCTATTTTGACAATACAAACATGGATATATTTAGTCACTCATGTGAGAATTCATTGACGTAGGCTGACATTTTACGTGAAACCTTGTTCGGAATATGCTACTTGTCCTCTTTAAATATTGTGTGATCGGGTTACAGTTGAACATGATCATCAGTTCAGACCAATTACATGTCATTTAATAGGATACATTTCGCAGTATGATAAATATTAGAAGGACAGTTGTAGATTGTAGTAAGGATATATTTATAGGTGATATGGTGGTATCGAAATAATACCGTGATCATGTGAACGTTTACAGGCGAAACGTGTGTGTTTTTAGTACAAATAAACAAAACGGTACAGTACAGTACAGTCCCACTGTTCTTCTACTCTTTCTTCTTGATTATTTGTTGCTGGGTTAGATGTTGCACGGTGAGTGAAAAAAAAATCTTGGAAATATATCTTCTATTTGGCCTTCTCTCTCGGCTTTAAGTAGTGCTACTTAAAACGTGTTCACGAACCTCTCGACCAAACTGTTGGACGGCGGATTGTATGAGGGTGTCTTGATATGCCTCACGTCATTCCCAGTTGACTACTTCGAAAATTCAGCAGATGTAAACTGTGGTTCATTATCTGAAACCAATAAATATCTGAAAACACAAAGCAGCTGAATACTTGTCTCACTATTTCCACAGCAGCTTTTGTCGAGACAAACTTCATGAAGTGGACCTCTAGCCACTTGAAGAAATGTTTCTCGTTTATAAGTTCTTTAATATATACATGCACTCTCGACCACGGATATGTCAGTGTTCCCCAACTCTGCATTTCCGTCTCCACAAAGGCTTAGATGGCTTTGGCACAAGAGGAGCATCTCGCAACATTTTCTCCGATCTCATCATCAATATTTGGCCGGTATACATAGCCACGTGCAAGTGCAGTCATCAGGGCTGGCCGTTAGTTTGCATTATGCAGTTCTTACATCACAGCACAGCGTGAGCTTACAGGTAGAACAACTCGACTTCCAAATATAAGGCACACGTCCACAGGTGATAGGGAATTTCCTCGATGAGCATATTGTTCAATGTTTTTGTTGTCTATATGAGTAGGCTCACCATGTGCGTGATATTTAATAATCCGCTTCATCTCCACGTCTTCAAGAGTACAGTGTTTAATGTCCTCCACGAATAATGGTGTTGATTGATAGCAACATGTAATATTAGATGTAAGTCTCCCTTCAATGATATCGGTGCAATGATAGAATCTTCGCTTCCCTGCTTCTCATTCGCGATTAGTCGAGATAAAACATCATCTTTGTTATAACGTATGACAACTCGTTATTGTATATATGGATGAAACGTGCAATGATACAGGAAATACGTACGAACAGTATTCGGTCCTTCCTATTTGCCTAGCCCAGCCCGTTAAGTCCAGAACACAAATAACAGCCTCGGCAATATGAATCATTATTCACAAGCATACTGGGTTATATATACTAACCAGACAGACCAAAATATACCAAAAAATAGGAAGATAACATTTGTACAGTAATTTGCCAATGTGGCTGTAGCTAGGGGGAAAGTAATCAATAATAATAGTTCCAAGGTCAAAATAAAGGTTATGATAAGAGGAACACGGAAACGATTAGGTCACTTATTTAACAACTATCCAATAGGGAATAGGCATATTATATTTGTCCATAAATAGACATCAGATTTAGGTTACTCATTTAACAACTATCCAATAGGAATAGGCGCATTACATTTGTCCATAAATAGACCTCAGATTTATGATTCATAATTCGCCAGGGGATACAACAATCTTGTTCAAAATTTTCATTTGGTTTCTATAGAATTTGAAAATCATTCGCAAGTATTCTAATGGCCGAGGTATGAAATCGATTTGCTGTATACGCTACCACCAGTTCGTCTGCAAAAGAATTAACAACTATAATAACATCCAAGTAAACTGCTTCACCTTCGAGGTTGGACAACGTAGTATCTATTATGCTGGAGCTGGACACAGGCCAAACGGTAATCGGTTAGACGTATAAAGTCCGCGGTAAATATTGTTGTTTAGTAAGTCCTTTGCATCTTCGCCAACCTCCACTTGTAGTCAGATAGTTCTGTTCACTTTTTGCCAAACAATAGTTGATGCTTCCCAAGTCGAATAATTAACTGTTTGTATAAAACGGATTTCTCCGGTCAATCTTATTCTTTGTCCACTTCATCAGTAGTGGCATATGAAACTCGACGTTTTGGACAAAAAATTGGCCCTTACTAAAGTGCAGCATCCCTTTTTATTCTGGAACAAGTTCTTATGCTTCTGCAAAAGCTCTTCTACCCTGTTGACCTTTTTAGTCACATACCCTTCTATTATCTCCTATGCCTGAAGCCAATGTAGCCAATATTCGCTTTATGTATTTGTTTTGATACTCGTGAGAACACTTCGTTGACTTAAACCTCAAGCTATTTCTAGTTTCACAGACTGTTCTTATGACAGACTTCTTTACATATAGTATGCCGAATTTTCCATTCGGAAAATATCTTCAATTCTGTCTAACTGAGCTGCAGAAGTGTGACCACTGTCTGCATCAAAAATGAATTCTGAGATTGGATTGAGATATGACTCCATACCTTCATGTTCCGGAATCTCTTGTTAAATTGATAGATTCCCCAAAAGTGCTCCTACCAGTTGATTTTGAGAAGTTAACATCTGCTGTTATCCAAGACGAGACGAACACAGTGTACATCAAAGGGTACAATGGGTCGAGGAACAGCAGTTGTGTTATCACACAGCATAGTACATAAGGTGGAAGTTGAAGGTACTTCGGGGCGTTGGAGGGATGTAGAATGTTGTGTTTCTGTACAGAAGGAATCACGTGCTTGGACGATGGCCACGGCAGGAAGATCAAGGACCGGGGAAGTAACTGCATTCACTTCGATTATGTGGCATAGTATCGTCAGCAAAGATCAACTCGCCTTTGAGGTGCCGATGGTTTGTCGTGGACTGTGAGATATGTTCAAAATATCTGCACTCTCATAGTGAGTAGCCGTCGGATTTTGTATGCAGAGCACACGTTAAAGGTTTATTGTCAGTGAATAGGATGACATTTTGACCTTCTACTGCGGGCATGAAATGTTTGACGGCACAGTAGGATGCTAGCCGTTTTTTTATACTTAAAGCGCTATAACTCGTCTCCGAGTGTGTGAGGCATCGTGAGAAAAATTCGAGAGGTTGCCAACTTTTTGCAATGTTCTGTTGCCAAACGGCTCGCATGGCGAAATCGGATTATTCATAGGCCACACTCAGCGTGGTTGATGGGCTAGGATGATTAGGGTATGTGGCGTGAGCTGAACACATTGGATCTCTGCAAATGTAGTATATGCGGCATCATTCAGTTCCGATATGCAGTGATTACTTCGAAGTAAGTAAGTCAACCTGAGATGAGAGGTCAGCGAACGCGATCGCATTTACTCGACCGCATACGTTGTAAATTATTAACTTTTATTCTAGAGTACAATCAGTTTTCCTCATTTCGAACCGTTGTTGCAAGCATTATATATATAACAAAGTTTCGACTTGAATTATGCAACACCTATGAGTAGACGGATTACAGACTTAACGTAATTGCAAAACTAGATAGTGTTCTTTATCACATCCACTTCACTCGACACAATGTGTTTGACGACAAAACGTTATGATTGTAATGATCAAGAAGATAATATTGTCCAACGGGGACAAATTATTTATGATGAACTATATTTATATGACCGGAATACAACACCCACTTCTTTCGTCCACTCCAATTTATCCACATCGACTTCAGTGACTTGACGATTCAGTCAGGAATACGTGTTTCAATATCACATATAATCATCAAATCTATTTGATTTCTTCCGAATTATTATGTATTTTCACATAAGAAATATTTTTCTAAAAGTAAGAATTGTGATAGTAATAGTTTACATAATGTTATGGTGTGATCTGTCTGTTGACCTCAGTTCTCTTTATTGTTGAAATATGAAAGATTGTACTTCCTTGTTGTTTATCACCAGATTTTATCCGCATAATCAGACTATATGACATTTTCTTTTGTTTATTGAGCAAGATAAGAGCTTTATAAATGATAATGAATGTCACTCTCTATCATTACATTCATATGACTGATAATCATCGACGCAGAGAGAACAAAATTGAATGAAATTTTCATTTGACATGTGACTACTACTTTTGTCTAGACAAAATGTAGTGAAAACAGATACTTTGTCCGTCGATTCAAAGAAGATCTTGATTCAGCTATGAATGAACACTGAAATCACCTACTATCTTATTTCGAATGAGTCTGGTAACACTTGTCGTATAGAGTTAACTAGATTTCACGCCTTCAGTTTATGGAGCCACGGATGTATCATCTGTAACCACAATGCCTTCAAACTCGACATTAAAATATGTCTCATCCTTATTGATTAAGATGCCATGAAAAATCATTTTGATGACCTATGCCACATCACGTTTTGTGTCACGTTCCATAGCAATCAATGTTATTGATTAACTCACGGTTAGGCGATATTCTGGATAGACATATTTCATTGTTCATCAAATGTATGTTTGTATTGAATTTCGACTCAAGCCTTGTATAGTGGTTAGGTGGACGTCACCACATTTTACGTGAAATCGAACACATTGTAAATCATTATTTCATATTAAGATTTGTCGTATTTTGCGTTAGAATTGAAATGTATTTTATCGTCATTAGGCATTTCGTGGAAGAAAGAATTGGCTACAGCTGTGGTACTTAACTATTCTCTAGACTGTCGAGCACAGAGTCTTTTGTTAGCCAAAGTCAGAACAAGTATACCATTCATTTTGTTATACTTTATCTGTTTTTATCTACAACGACAATTTACACTGTTGATATAGAAAATAAATAACACAGTATATGAAACGGGGAATCAAATAAATGTGAATAACTTTCTAAACAGTGACTAGAGGATAGGAAAATTGAACCAACGAAGTGAATAATGTTTTTTAGTGAACATAAAATTGTGACTGTTGAATTGACGCGGCATAGTCATAGAAGACCAAAGAAAGTCGATGTGTTGGTAGTCACTTTATTTTATCATTGACGTGTTTACTTATCTACTACATTTTGCATCTCCACCTGAATACTGAAATTGCCTGCCCGCTATGTCTGTCTCAACAGATTCGAATTCATAAATGATGTTGATATTCTTCAGGAGATATTCTGGTCGTTTTAAAGAACGTTCTCTGTTTTTTACTATGTCAGTAGAAATCACATACTCGCTGACTCGTTTATAGACTTGATCACTCGCTCGCTCATTCGACTCGCACGCTAACTCACCTGCTATAGAGCGCTACCGTTTCATGTTTGCCTTTGGTGCCTGAAATTTTGGATATCTGTATGTGTTTCAATGATAAACGCAATCAACACTTCGTATTCGCTTCATGATTTACACACCGTTGGGGTGATACGGAGTAACGGATATCAAGACGAACAAACTACGACGTTTGAAGAATAACATCAAGTATCGACCATCACACACTGTTCTCATTTCTATATTGTAATAAAGCAAGAAACGTTGATGCATAAAATAATATGAATGCATTCCATTTGGAGATTTCTTGTGTGCTACTGACATAGTGGAGTGATGACATTAGAACTGTCTTCATCTGCTTGACAGTGTCTAATCAGTTAAGGACGCAAAGTTCTTCTAGGTGAATAGTAAACAAAATACATTAAATTTTTAAAACAGTTTCCGAAATGACTGACACGAAATCGTTCAAACTAATTTCATCCATTTAAATCCTTTAGTTGTCGATAATTATGACTGATCAAATAACTGAAAAAAAGTTTCCGAACATTCTAACATTCGTGACACAAATTATGAAGTTATGACACGAAAACTCATTGTTAGGTGACATCGCGAATATAGACATTTTACTGCTGATCAAGTGCATATTTTTTAAAATATTCGTGAAGATTGTCAAAAACAGCTGAGTGCAGTAGACCGAATTCTCTCAGATATTTGACGTTCCATAGATAGCTTGAAAGGTTTTAAACAAAATAATGGGAATTGCCTGCTAAGATTTTTCACAAGTGATGAGGGAATCCCTTCAAGTCCTTCGTCATAAGAGTTTTTCAGGACAGCTATGGCCTGCTTCATTTTGAAGGGTATGAAATCAATTTTCGATATGTGTCTGGATGTCAGCATTGGAAATGCATTGATAAAGCTTTCAGTGGCCGGGTTGTATAACTGTGATAAATGCTGGTTGAATTGTTCGCAAATAATATCAGGGTCATCACTAATGCTTTTGTCAACTATGACGAATCTGGTCGTGTCAAAATAATTTGACTTTACAAAGGATTTTAGAAGCTGACGTGTTGATAATTCTGAGCTTTGATTATCAGGGACCTTATTTCCTATATTCATAAAATACTCAGGTTTAGATGAAGTACTTCTGTCGATTACAATAAATATCTCTAAAGTGCATACCAGTCTTTATGCTGCTGGTGGTGGCGGCGTTTTGATTTCCTCAACTTTCTTTTGAAAATTTCAAAAGTATCCTGGCTCCTATTGGCAATTTACGCCACGTGGCGAATATTTAAAGCAGAACCATCAAGGCAGTATATCTGCTTGTGGTGTACATCAGAAGCGTAATGTCAATATTGTTTGCGGTAAAATAAGTTTCCCAAGGTAAACAACGAATATAAAATTCAATCCGTTTCCTGGTTTGTTGATGAAAGTGTATACTCTTGAACATCATTGCAGCTTTAAAATTCAATTGAAGGGTGTCTGAGAAATGACTTTTACTCAATACAACTCTTTAATCACTCTTTGAATCTCATGTCTGAAATGCACTGAAATAGAATCTATGTTGATTGTTAACAGTAAATCAAGTATATTAATCTTTCTAGATGGTTGCCGGACCTGTTGGACTAATGCATAAAGTTCTGGTGTTTCAGCTAACTTGTGAATTCGACCTAGAACGGAAGTCGAACTTCATGTTATTTTGGGCAGAATAAAATAACCCCCGATGATTTTTACAGCATGTGGTTGGTGTGAAGCAATTGAAAAGATGTTAGGTAGTAATCTGTCGAACTTAGAGTTTGCAAGAGGTGGTATATATATACATCTCACCGGTAGATAATTTTGAGATTCACAGTTTACATTAACCCAAGTGGATTCGTCTATAGCATCCAGAGATTTATCCGTATATTTGCACGCCGAATGTACCGCCTCTTTATTCATGACATCTATCAGTTCGAATGAGCACGTGGTTATCTATATGCAAGGAGTAATCGGATATAGATTATTTGCACCACGTTTTCGTGACAAGTACAATAGTTGTATTTACAAGAAATAAAATGGTTTGAAGAAGAGTAATTTTCTTGAACAGAGAGCTGGCATTGAAGGAAATAATAAGAAATTCAGAATAATCATGGTGAAGCAGGTTGGAGTATAAACCACAATTGGTGGCCTCGTAAATATTCGTATGATTGAATAATGTAAAACTTGTGTTGCGAGGGGAAATGAATTAAGCGAATTTGTCATCCTTTAAAATATATACCCTAGTGCCTGCAAAAAAGCCGTTGGAAGTGCAAAAAGCTTCTCACCGTTATTGTATATAACATGTGATAAAAGAATAGTGTACATATTGGGAGCCGGCCAAGAAGGCTATCAGGTCTAAGTGTGCAATCAGGTGTCTATTAACAATTCAGATTGCTTTTTATGCTTGACGTATGTAAAACATGTTCTAGATCGTCTACTGCTATACATGCTTGCAATGGTTTGCAATGTACAAATATATTGACGTTAGGTGTGTGGTCAGTTATAAAATTGTAATGACCAGTTTCCCCATTATTCGTTGCACGGTCACTGTAACCAGTTGTCTCACTAACAGCAATTCGGACTGTGCTATCCGTATTCTAATCAGTACAATTACTTTGAGTTGATTCGAAGTCAGCATTATTAAAATAATAGGCACCAGCTACATCGTGATTATTTTCTTTTGAGTTTTGAAGTTGAAGAGATTGAGGTGAGTATTTTGGTGGTTGCATTGTCGCAAACTTAGATGTTCTCGGAGAACCGGACTTCATTTTTCGACATTCGGGATTATGATGCGTTCGTGAGTTTATTCTTTTTAGTCTGTAGCTAACTCTTCCTGCTTTTCGCTGGCATGGTGTTCTATCTGAGCAAATCTTAATATCCTTGAAAATTTGTTTTGGTGTCGATTAATTGAAAGAAGAAGGAACTCACTAGCGTCTTCAAATGATTTGAAGATCGATGAGTGCATATCACGATCGAGGAAATTATTTATGCCGATCTATTGCTCTGGAGTCTGTAAGGTTGGTTGATGTGATACTTGAGCGGATCGAGAATATTTAACTCAACTTGCAAACTTTTTTATTATTCGTATGAATGCAGTAGTGATTATCAAAATTTTGTGCTATGTATTTGAACCACACTAAGAGTATTAGTTGCTTCATAAGTGCTTGTATGTCTCACTTACTTATACCAACTCGTTTCACGAATATTCTTGATGTACCGTAGTGTACGTCAAGATTCTGCTTTTAGCTGCTTATCATTCCCTATGTATACGCATTTATGAACAGATCAGCACAGATAACTACAGTATTCTATCATAGTGAACGTAATGTCAATGAACAGCTATAGACAATTCAGAGACATTAAATCGGATTACATTTCAAAAATTCACATTCCAAATCTGACTGTATATTGAGCTATTAACGCAAAATCATCTTCGCGATTCTTGTAGCGAAATTTCATAATCACACATGAAAAAGAGCCACTGTGCAACTCTTTGTGATGCTGCTGACGATGGAGACTAGCATAATTGGCAGGCTATCAACGGATTCTTCTACAAATGCTTCATTATGGAGACATTCATTTCGATATTGTTGCAAAATTAGGAGGAAATTACATTATCAAACAAACCGGAAATATTATTGATAGTTCCTTGGCTTGATGTAGTGAGGATACAGACATATCTTCAAGATAACGATAACTGAACTCATTTGATACTAGATGAGTAATAATTACAGTGTTTATGCATATCTGATGCAAGGCCATCTATGAGTACACATGAAAACTATTTGTTTAAACTTCAGTCTCTCTATACTTAGTAGTAACCATTTTTAAAATGAAATTTTATTTCACCTATGTTCCGTATACTCAAGTGACTGTCGGTTATATGAAAGCATCATTAGTAAACAATATTCCTCATTATGTTGAAGATTTATATCAGGCTAAATATACAAATGAATAAACCATCATATATATTTAGTTAGATTACAAGGTAGTGATAAACAACAAGAAAGTTCAAACAAATGACATTTGCAAAAACAATATCTGAGGTCAACAAACTGATGGTTTTTCTTTCTTATAATCACACGATCAGGTAGTGTAAACTATTATTATCATCATTATTATTACCTTGATAAAAGTATTTCATATGAAAAAACGCACATTAGACAGGAAGAACACAAATAGGAAATGTGATGAATATGTATGTAATATTGAAATAGATATTCCTGTCTGATTCGTCATTTAACAGTCCTCAGTGCAAAAAGATTTGAGTGGGCAAATGTAGCACACGTTGTGATTAGCTCAAACAAATATGGTAGATCAAGAATAATATCTTTTTGTTGGAAAATATCACCTTCCTGATCACTTCAACCATTCTCCTTTGTTGTCTGATACATTATGGTCTCGAGTACAGTGTAATTGTAAAAGATTAGCGTTCACTTGACTCTAATGAAGATGACAAAGTGCCAACAAGTAAAATAACAAACAACTAGTAGACTGTTATCTCGCATCACATTCTCTCTCAAACCATCACCAATGAGCATAATACCTATTGAAGCTGTGTGTTCCGAGATCGAATCCGTCAAATAGCATCAGTTACCTCAAGAATACAGATACACGTTGCTGATTAGTGACAAGTAGCAGGAGGATCGGGTTCAGAGTTTCCTGTTGATCACCTCCAAACATCATCTTATGTGTTTACTCAGTTGAAGATTTGAGTAAATCGACTACTTAGTATACTGAAAAAACACTTTGATAATAAAATTTCCCTAATATTTATTTCAAATTCAATTGTTCTGTGAACTCCAGGTTGATTTGCATAATTGTGAATGTTCGAATAATGGTGGATAGTGTGTGTTGGGTTTATAGAAGCATCTGAATCGGGTGAGTTTGTATGAATTCAGTTCGTTGAGCGTGATAAGAATTTTAGAAATAATAATGAATGTCATTCTCTATCATTACATTCATATGACTGATAATCAGTGATGGTAACCGACACTACAAGATCATCAAAGTTCATCCCTAATTGCATGGGATTTCTCATATATTATTCTCCTAGATAAATCATATTTATATTTGATTATATTTCTATTATCAGCTCATCAAGTTATGATGGTCTTAAGAACGTTGAAACGTGACCCCACAGTTCTATGGACAACTGCTTGTGGCCCATCACGCACACTCTTTTTATTGTAGAGCACTTGATGTGTTGGCTTTGTGCTTCAAAAAGACCATCCAACGGAGACATAAGTTGATGGGATAAGGTGAAGTATCACACTTTCACAGTTGTCTCTTTATAATCATTACATCAGTTATGATAAAGCAACATTACTTTACATGTGGGCGGTTTGATGATAGTACATTATTGCTGTCACAGGCTTATGTACTCATTAGCTTGACATCGCCCTCGAGCATTAAGTTACTGCTTTTAGTCTTACTAATCTTACAACAAAAAGTTTGACAAAGTATGACGGTAAGCAATACATTTTATAGCCTACATGTATTAGTTGATTTATGACGGTAGGCAGTCCTGATCAACACGTCAAGGCAACAACTACGTTCAGTCTCATTGTTTATATACATCATTATTTAACCACGTTAGAAATTAAATTCACCCAGTACCCTGGCTTCAAACGCCATCGCGTTATCCACTCGGCCACTGAGTCCTGATAGCCACTTGCTTGTGTGATGGGGTGAAGTTTAAATTCACTTAGTATTGTTTGTTTGAATCTTCCCATCGATGTGTTAGGACTGCAACTGGTCATTCTCTAATTGGCTTCTTTGATTAAAATCGCTTCATTAGAATTCACCCTGGTTATTTGGTTGGTTATTTTCTAAAAATTATCATAAACTTAGTAGGTTTTACTAAATATCAAAATTTCAATAGTTTAGGCTTCTTACATTCGACGGATTTCATCGGCTTATTATGACAATTCACATGAATTTACGGTTTCATTTCGTACGTTTGATATTACGACGCATTCAATGAGGTGAAGAAGTAATACACTTTCAAACGCTGATGGTGAGCGACGCTTCGATCCTTAGTTTACTGGTTCAACGTAAAGGAGATCATAGTAATTAAAAATAAGAATATGGGATCCTGAACGAATATCAAACTGGAATTTTGCTCATTGCGGTACGTTTGAAGTTTGCGTTACGATCACACGGTATTTATTACAAAGTGCTTATATATCGGTAAACTCTAGTTTATTAATCAA
>NC_031498.1:30818551-30852694 GCF_000237925.1 Schistosoma mansoni | reverse complement strand
TTCAATATCCTGAAAGGTTAGCTGGCCAATCCCTGTCCCCATTGCCTTTGAAAAGGCCTCCTTACCAGCCCAGCGGCCGGCTAGATAGGTCATTTTTCGGTGATGGGAAAATTGCTCAAACAGCGCTCTGTTTGCGTAACTCCTTTTTCTGGTTGCAGATTACTCTCGGTCACAATTAAGCGCGTCATAGACCCCTTATATCAACCATTAGTAGATAAACACTCCGGGATATGTCAACCACAACCGAAATTGCCGTGTGTAACCAGTGATGTTACACATCACATCTCGACTACAGGACCACCTGTATTCTCAAAAGCACGCCAACTGGCTCCCTTAAAGCTTAGGTTAGCTAAAAACGAACTCGAACTCCCTTGTACATGGTCCCTAAAAACGACAGCAACGATTGGCGTATCGATTGGTGATTATCGATGTCTGAATGCTGAAACCATTCCCGATCGTTACCCGTTTGCACACATTCAAGATTAGACAGCTACCTTAATAGGTACAACTGTCTTTTCGAAAATCGACCTAGATAAAGCTTACTATCAAATACGCATGGCAACTAACGACATTCCGAAAACCGCCATCATAACTCCTTCTGGCCTAAAAATGACGCTCAAACCTTCCAAAGGTTCATAGACTACGTCTTCCGAGGTCTAAACTTCGTTCATGCGTATGTTGACGACTGTCTAATAGCAAGTCCAGACTGAGAATCACATCTCCAGCATCTGGACATTGTTTTCGGAAGACTCCAAAGGCATGGCATTACTGCCAACATTCAGAAGTGCCGAATCGGAATAAACTCTTTAAGACCCACCTTTGATGCTCAAGGCATCCGTCCCCTTAGAAGCAAAATGGCGGCCATTATGGATTACCCAGAACCGACTACGATTAGGCAGTTGCGCACTTTAAACGGCTTTCAATGGCTTAACCACTCTTGGCAACCACGGTTTTTCTCGAGACGGTTGCTAGACACTGAATCTAGGTACAGCACATTCGGTAGCGAACTCCTAGCTATGTATTTTGCTGTATGACATTTCCAATATTCCATCGAAGGAAGAGAATTCGCGCTTTTTACTTATCATAAACCTCTTACTTTCTCTTCAAGTTCATCTTCAGACAAGTACTCACCCTGAGTGTCTCGACAACTAGACTACATTTCGCAGTTTACTTCAGATATACAACACATTTCTGGAGCAAACAATGTAGTCGCAGACGCCTTGTCTCGTATGAGTTCCTTGAACAGTTTCCAAGTAATCGACCTTCTTAAACTCAGTCAGCTTCAAAAAAGAAGACATTGATCTTCAGCTTGAGTTATCCTAGACAACCCTCGAGCTGCGTCTTGAACAGATAGGAACAGGTCAGGAAACCTTATTATGTGACGCATCTACAGGTAGGGATCGTCCGATCGTACCAAAACATTGCCGAAGCAACGTCTTCGTAACGTTGCACAATCTTTCTCATCCAGTTGTTCGTGCATTCATCAAGCTTATAGCCGAACGGTTTTGCTGGCCTGGTATGAATAAAGTCGTGAGGAAGTGGGCACGCTCCTGTGTTAGCCGCCAGGAGTCTAAGGTAATTAGATACAACAAATGTCCCTTAGGCTCTTTCAAACCCCCCGATGCTCGTTTCGACTATGTTCATCTAGATTTGCTAGGACCCTTACCCGATTCAAACGGATACCTATTTCTCTTAACATGCATAGACCGTTTCACTGGATGGCCAGAAGCAGTACATATTGATAACATTACTGCTGAAACAGTCGCTCGCGTCTTCGTCGAACGATGGGTGGCAAATTTCATGTGCCCTTTAACGATCACTACAGACCGCGGACGCTAGTTTGAATCTGAACTTTTCCGTTGTCTGACCACGCTATTAATAATCACTCGCTTCCGAAAGACCGCCTACCACCCACAAGCAAACGAGTTGGTCGAGTTGGTCAGTTAAGAATGACTATCGTGATAGTGACAGTGGTAGCGAAGTAATGTCAGATAAGGTAAAGAGTCTTAGTTTAGGTAAAAAGGAAAGACTTGAGGATGCAGGGCCAGGCATAATACCTAAGGTTCCTATTGTTGAGCTACAGTTACCGAGAGTTGAATTGAGCTATTTTGAAGGGAAGCCTAAAGAGTATCTGAAATTCATGAGACAATTTGAGATATACGTAGCGTCAGAGGTCCCTGATGACAGTCAACGTTTACTCTACTTGCTCCATCACTGCAAGGGTAAGGCAAAGGCAACCATTGAAGGATGTGTAGTGATGAAGGCTTTGACTGGGTATAAGCGAGCCAGAGAAATTTTGAAACGGTTGTTTAGTCAGGCTCACGTAATAGCAAGAGTAACGGTGAAAGATCTATTCAATGATGTAAAGCTTGGTTGTAACGACGCTGAACAACTCTCAAACTTAGCCATAAGAATGGAGAACTGCGCTATGATTTTGGATATTTTATTCAATAGACCATGCAATGTTGCACAAGATAAACCAAAAAGTCAGCGAAATCCATCCAGCCGTTTAAAAGTTATGAAGGAAAATGTGACTTGGAAAATTTCTACAGAAAAGTGCGGACGGCCAAATACTATAGTGAGACCGGGTGTAGTGCGTAACTATTTTATTTCAATAACCTTTGAATGGTTGCATATTATTTCATCATCAGTGCTTTATAGTGGAATATAATATTCACTTGTAGAGTGTCATACATTTTCATCACAAACTTCATAAACAATTACCATTTCATAGATGAAATCATGTGTCAATTGAAGCTAGACTACCTTAGCAACCTGAAAGCACTCGTCCTATTATAGGACTCCTCAGCAGTGCGCGTCCACGATCCCGCATTTCATTGCAATGAGCAATGAATCATTTAATTCATTCATGTAATCTTGTAATTCAATTTAATCATACAATCATTCATTTAAAGTGTGTGTGTGTACAATTTTACGCAGATATTACGTTAATCTCACTAGTTTTAATTCACTGGTCGAATGAGATTCTAATGACAGATAGATAAGTTAAAAGTCGTGTTAAATATAAAGTTGATGCATTTGCAATTGTCTCAAATAGGATAACTCATATTAGCTAGCTTATAAAGCTCAAATGCATAGCCTCACATATGTCAATCTATCTGTCTTCGTAACCTACTAATCAGAAACAAAACGAAATATTGTCCAAACGTTATTAATGCAACAATTCATACTCATATACAGGCAGTTAAACGTGATCTTTTCTATGTAGTATGTGATGTACACTTATTACAAAAGTGCGATTACATAGTTATTGTGTTGTCATTGAATACTTGTTGACATCTATAGTGAAAAGTATTATTATGTATGATATCCCATCACAATAACAATGATTGCATAACATAATGGATTAAACAACTCACGACCATACATCAACGATTGATGTCGTACACTTTACTTTAATCAAATGAATAAAATAAAATGATTGTCCTGGACTACACGGCTTTATATATGGTCTTTTCTACCTAAGGATGAAATACATTCAACTACACATATACACATATTCCTATTTGTTATGCATATTGTTGTCCGTCATTTGTTGAATCAAGTTACCTACTCCTTCTTCTTATTCTGATCCTTTGTAACCCTGTTTAAATCATAAAAGGAAGCGTTCATTATGAATGAATGCGTTGCATGTTCAACAAAAACCAGACAACTTGACAATGTTCCATGAGTATCAAACAATGTCGTGCAACTGCATTGATAAGATTATATATTATTATTTATATAAAATGGTTATTATTATGTAATGAAGTATTAGCAGATTGATCTGTTCTGTATTCATTTAACCCTGAAAATAAAAAGTGTGAATACGTAATTTTGTAATTTGTTCAAGCTTTATAGATTACACAATAATAAACTAGAACGCAACTATCTTATTTAATGACGGCCGTCCAGTTTTTACAGGTTTTCCATGGTGGTTTAGCTTCAGCTGACTCATGATTTCAACTATGTCAACTATGATAATGATAAATAATTTATAAGCTTAACTTTAATTACGATAGTCGGTAATACACTGTCGAAATGAACATCTTGTAGATTTCTGATACTTCATAGTTGGACATTCAATAAGGTGATATATATATATATATATATATATATATATATATATATGGTCTACCATTGTAGTTATACAGATTTAGATTGGATAATTTGATTGTTAAGTAAAAAGATTTAATATTTCTACACTTTTAAGTAAATAGAAACTTATTTAAAGTGAATTAAACAAATCGAATAATCAGTCAAAATGTTCAGTTCGAAAGGTATGTAGATTTTCAGCTGAGTTATTCGCCATCATCTTAAGGTTCGCTTGGAAATAGGATCCCTTTTAACTGCTTACGACATAGGTACAGCCCTCTAAGTTTTCAGATAATGGTTAGTAATAAGTATTTAGACAAATCTTGAAGTTTATAGTTGAATTCATTAGTCAATTGAAGCTAGACTACCAAGGAAAACCTGGAGATATTGGACGGCCGTTTCGTCCCATTGTGGGGCTCCTGGCAGTGAGCATCTACAACCTCGACTCTTGCGAAACTCGAACCCAGGACCTATCAATAGACCACTGAATCTGCATCCGATGGTGTTTATGTCTAACTCCAACCAATCCACGAAGTTGAGCATTCGTTCACCAATTGTCTTCAATGAGTTACTATCTCACAACAGACGTGGTTTGAACTCCACTGATTTCTTTATATTCCATAAAAGTTTCGGTAATAGTTCACTGCTGAAACATTTATTCACGCTCTCAATGCAGACTTTGAAAA
Organism: Schistosoma mansoni; assembly: GCF_000237925.1. Taxonomy (NCBI): domain Eukaryota; kingdom Metazoa; phylum Platyhelminthes; class Trematoda; order Strigeidida; family Schistosomatidae; genus Schistosoma; species Schistosoma mansoni. The sequence goes on along the minus strand of NC_031498.1, from coordinate 30,847,913 downwards.
CCCACTGAAATTGAATGTCTCTAGCAAATTTATGACACAAAAACACATCGCATAAAGAAATTAGACAGTTATTGTTAAAACTTACAGTTACGTATTTAAATAGACAATCGGTTTCTTATTATAGTGTCTTCATAATGTGAAAGTGAAATGAGACTCAGAGAATGAATGAGATAAATATCTCATCGTCGAAGAGACCATGTAGCAAACCTCTACACACAATTGTAATTCCTCAATAATATAATCCATCTTCAAGTATTAGTAACAAACTTCTATAAATTTCTAATCAGAACGTGTTCATCATTAGATCTTATTATTCATGAATGTACCTGAAACTAAAAAGAATGTCGATATAGATTGTCAATTTCATCAAGTATATTCTACATTACAAACCAGAAAGAATGTCGATATAGATTGTCAATGTCATTAGGAATATTCAACATAGAGCGAATGGTCCAACAGAGTGCTTGGTACCTGTGTGGTTGCGCCACAGGATTGAGCTGTACTGGTCAGATTGTAGCGTTGAATCGTGTATAGTGTCTGATTCTCCAGTCTAGGGGCGGTGGGATTGAGCTATACTGCTCGGGTTAAGCCTGAGGTAGGCGATGTCTGGCTCCCCTATTAAACGAGATTAAACTGTACTGTTTGCATTGTCATATGAATATGTGGATGGTGTCTGATTCTCCTGAAAAGTAATGTTAAATTAACCTGACCCACAAGGATATATTATATAACTACAATGTTTAACTGTGATCAACCATACAGTATGAAAGTATTTTAAGAGGCATCTGAATAACTTATCAGAAATCAGTCTTTAAACTATTATTTCATTGTTCATAAATGAATATTGTTTCGATTTCCTAGCAAAAAGTTTAAAAACTCTAACAGGTAGAGTCGTCTGCGTATCCTGAAATGACTGTAAGTTTTTTTAGGAAATATTTTATAAGAACCTATCGATACTCTTATCATTTTAATACTTTAATATCCAATAGGCTTCTAGTTAACAAACTATTAATTCTAAACCACAAAATGAAAGCAGATTATATAAGACAAAACTACAGCTTACAATAGTTTTAATAACTCTTATTTTATACTATAACGAATAGACAAAGTATTGCATTTGTCCCAATATTAATAAAGCCTAAACAAGTGCGTAAGATACTATAAATAACACTCTATTGGTTTTGATCTTCATACTCTCTTTGAAACCTCGATTTACAGTTTACCTTATCAGGGTTTCTAAAACTGTATAAGCTAGTTCACATACATATTAGGGGCTTTAGTCATCAGAAATCCTTTCGTCCAAATACATCTTTAGTAACTTACTGTTCATAAACTGAATAGTATTTCATTTATTGCTCGTTTGATAACATATTTACAATGGAAACTTGACAGTTCGCATGTGTGAATAATCAGATTCTTGTTGATAGTAACATTTATCGTATACGGAATTTCCAAAAGAGAGACCCAAATGACGTCTAACCCCATGTATTGCTGAAATGGTTACACTAATTCATCACTCAGTTGTAACCGTATCATCCACTACTCGTTCATGAAATAATTTTGTCGAATATGTTGTACTACTGTTAACTGTTTAAGTACCATATTATTACCAAAAAAATTATCTGTGGTTGGACTCAGTTATCAAGGTGTTATGTCCACAGAATTAAAATTACCTGCTATCTAAGTAATTTACATAAATTTGGTGATGGATAATCCATGATCTGGTGTATACCTCAAAAACTCACAACAACCAGTGGCATTTGATGTAAATTATCTCTGCACTATTGATATTGATACAGCAATTTATTTCAGTTTAATTTCCAGAACATTTATAAATCATCATATGAATTTGTTAAATGAAATTATATAGGAAAAAGTTACTGAAAAATCTAGCACTCTCGTAAGTTCTCCTTAAACGTCTTGTGTTGAAGAAAGTTTAATTATTTTATTCGACTCCAAGTTTAGTCCGACAATCTTCGTCATTTTAGTAATCTCACTTGTTGTCGAATGTTTCATGATATTGAACCGTGAAATATGCTGAAGATTACTGAATGATCTTATTGTACTATAAATAAGTCGGACAGAATTTCGTCTTGTATTAGTGCTCAAGCACTAAGTTTATTTAGACGGAATCAACTATAATTTCTGGTTCGAATATAAACTTATTTGTTCCTATTCTCTGGTTGGATGATGATATAGTGATCTGTAAATAACTAAAGAAGACTTAAGGCCTATTGGTCGTTGACATAATTAAAACCCAGATTTTGAACAGAAGAAAATGCTGGCAAGTAGATATTTTCTCAGTTTAGGTCTATTCATATAAAGTTGAAAACTCATAAAGCAAAATAATATAAGTACCTGATTGTACAGAACAAAAATAAAAAGGTACGGTGTAGGCATAACTCTACCTTAATTCATATGATGATGGTACGAAAGGGAAATAGTTAACTAATCACAAATCTGTAATAATAACAGATATGATCGCAACGCTGAATAGGTTGAAGAAGGCTTCCAAATAGAAGAATAACACATGCAGTAGTACTGACGTCCATTTATTATAAAATAAAGATACAAACGATAACTTCCCTCCAAATAGTTCTAGAAATTTAATCTTAATGTTATGCTCTTCGATGTAACTAGATGAAATAGAAATTTTTACATTGAATCAGTCTTGGCATTCTTGCAAAAATGGAATTCAAAGAAAAACAAACCCATTGATCGAATACATTAGACTATTCAATCAAATGGTTTCACAGTACTTGCGCACCGAATTGATGTAAGACTTAAGAGAACAAGAAGAAGAACAGGAATGTATTTGTAAAATTTCAGCAGATAAATTTGAAGTCAATCCAACGTTTTACCTACTAATCTGCTTCAAGATTTTTGGACAAAATATAAACAAACATCAAAATTATTGAACATAGACAAGCACCATTGCACCATGTACTTATATATATATTCGATAATTTTGATGTTTAATAGCATTTTCTTGAACAAGCTTGGATCAGATTGTCAGTTGAAACATTCGATCGACTACAAATTCATTCGTTGAGATTTTACAACTACTTTCATCTTCCCTGATGAAAATAATTTGACTGACTGTTTACATTCGGAAAGTTGAATCCTGAAATTCAAGCCAACTTATGTTGAATATTCCTAATGACATTGACAATCTATATCGACATTCTTTCTGGTTTGTAATGTAGAATATACTTGATGAAATTGACAATCTATATCGACATTCTTTTTAGTTTCAGGTACATTCATGAATAATAAGATCTAATGATGAACACGTTCTGATTAGAAATTTATAGAAGTTTGTTACTAATACTTGAAGATGGATTATATTATTGAGGAATTACAATTGTGTGTAGAGGTTTGCTACATGGTCTCTTCGACGATGAGATATTTATCTCATTCATTCTCTGAGTCTCATTTCACTTTCACATTATGAAGACACTATAATAAGAAACCGATTGTCTATTTAAATACGTAACTGTAAGTTTTAACAATAACTGTCTAATTTCTTTATGCGATGTGTTTTTGTGTCATAAATTTGCTAGAGACATTCAATTTCAGTGGGTTTTCAAAGTCTGCATTGAGAGCGTGAATAAATGTTTCAGCAGTGAACTATTACCGAAACTTTTATGGAATATAAAGAAATCAGTGGAGTTCAAACCACGTCTGTTGTGAGATAGTAACTCATTGAAGACAATTGGTGAACGAATGCTCAACTTCGTGGATTGGTTGGAGTTAGACATAAACACCATCGGATGCAGATTCAGTGGTCTATTGATAGGTCCTGGGTTCGAGTTTCGCAAGAGTCGAGGTTGTAGATGCTCACTGCCAGGAGCCCCACAATGGGACGAAACGGCCGTCCAATATCTCCAGGTTTTCCTTGGTAGTCTAGCTTCAATTGACTAATGAATTCAACTATAAACTTCAAGATTTGTCTAAATACTTATTACTAACCATTATCTGAAAACTTAGAGGGCTGTACCTATGTCGTAAGCAGTTAAAAGGGATCCTATTTCCAAGCGAACCTTAAGATGATGGCGAATAACTCAGCTGAAAATCTACATACCTTTCGAACTGAACATTTTGACTGATTATTCGATTTGTTTAATTCACTTTAAATAAGTTTCTATTTACTTAAAAGTGTAGAAATATTAAATCTTTTTACTTAACAATCAAATTATCCAATCTAAATCTGTATAACTACAATGGTAGACCATATATATATATATATATATCACCTTATTGAATGTCCAACTATGAAGTATCAGAAATCTACAAGATGTGATGATACAGCTGATTCATTTCGACAGTGTATTACCGACTATCGTAATTAAAGTTAAGCTTATAAATTATTTATCATTATCATAGTTGAAATCATGAGTCAGCTGAAGCTAAACCACCATGGAAAACCTGTAAAAACTGGACGGCCGTCATTAAATAAGATAGTTGCGTTCTAGTTTATTATTGTGTAATCTATAAAGCTTGAACAAATTACAAAATTACGTATTCACACTTTTTATTTTCAGGGTTAAATGAATACAGAACAGATCAATCTGCTAATACTTCATTACATAATAATAACCATTTTATATAAATAATAATATATAATCTTATCAATGCAGTTGCACGACATTGTTTGATACTCATGGAACATTGTCAAGTTGTCTGGTTTTTGTTGAACATGCAACGCATTCATTCATAATGAACGCTTCCTTTTATGATTTAAACAGGGTTACAAAGGATCAGAATAAGAAGAAGGAGTAGGTAACTTGATTCAACAAATGACGGACAACAATATGCATAACAAATAGGAATATGTGTATATGTGTAGTTGAATGTATTTCATCCTTAGGTAGAAAAGACCATATATAAAGCCGTGTAGTCCAGGACAATCATTTTATTTTATTCATTTGATTAAAGTAAAGTGTACGACATCAATCGTTGATGTATGGTCGTGAGTTGTTTAATCCATTATGTTATGCAATCATTGTTATTGTGATGGGATATCATACATAATAATACTTTTCACTATAGATGTCAACAAGTATTCAATGACAACACAATAACTATGTAATCGCACTTTTGTAATAAGTGTACATCACATACTACATAGAAAAGATCACGTTTAACTGCCTGTATATGAGTATGAATTGTTGCATTAATAACGTTTGGACAATATTTCGTTTTGTTTCTGATTAGTAGGTTACGAAGACAGATAGATTGACATATGTGAGGCTATGCATTTGAGCTTTATAAGCTAGCTAATATGAGTTATCCTATTTGAGACAATTGCAAATGCATCAACTTTATATTTAACACGACTTTTAACTTATCTATCTGTCATTAGAATCTCATTCGACCAGTGAATTAAAACTAGTGAGATTAACGTAATATCTGCGTAAAATTGTACACACACACACTTTAAATGAATGATTGTATGATTAAATTGAATTACAAGATTACATGAATGAATTAAATGATTCATTGCTCATTGCAATGAAATGCGGGATCGTGGACGCGCACTGCTGAGGAGTCCTATAATAGGACGAGTGCTTTCAGGTTGCTAAGGTAGTCTAGCTTCAATTGACACATGATTTCATCTATGAAATGGTAATTGTTTATGAAGTTTGTGATGAAAATGTATGACACTCTACAAGTGAATATTATATTCCACTATAAAGCACTGATGATGAAATAATATGCAACCATTCAAAGGTTATTGAAATAAAATAGTTACGCACTACACCCGGTCTCACTATAGTATTTGGCCGTCCGCACTTTTCTGTAGAAATTTTCCAAGTCACATTTTCCTTCATAACTTTTAAACGGCTGGATGGATTTCGCTGACTTTTTGGTTTATCTTGTGCAACATTGCATGGTCTATTGAATAAAATATCCAAAATCATAGCGCAGTTCTCCATTCTTATGGCTAAGTTTGAGAGTTGTTCAGCGTCGTTACAACCAAGCTTTACATCATTGAATAGATCTTTCACCGTTACTCTTGCTATTACGTGAGCCTGACTAAACAACCGTTTCAAAATTTCTCTGGCTCGCTTATACCCAGTCAAAGCCTTCATCACTACACATCCTTCAATGGTTGCCTTTGCCTTACCCTTGCAGTGATGGAGCAAGTAGAGTAAACGTTGACTGTCATCAGGGACCTCTGACGCTACGTATATCTCAAATTGTCTCATGAATTTCAGATACTCTTTAGGCTTCCCTTCAAAATAGCTCAATTCAACTCTCGGTAACTGTAGCTCAACAATAGGAACCTTAGGTATTATGCCTGGCCCTGCATCCTCAAGTCTTTCCTTTTTACCTAAACTAAGACTCTTTACCTTATCTGACATTACTTCGCTACCACTGTCACTATCACGATAGTCGTTCTTAACTGAGTCAGAACCATGAGGCATAAAGACATAAAAAAACGTGCTGTGTACAAAGTAGTTAGTCGTCAAACTTGTCAGACAACGGAAAAGTTCAGATTCAAACTAGCGTCCGCGGTCTGTAGTGATCGTTAAAGGGCACATGAAATTTGCCAACCAAGATTGAAATGTAAGACGCGATAGCTCAGGAGCTTCAACCAAGTGCGTTTGTATGCCTGCTGTGTAAGAGTTTAGATCCGTGTTCAATGAAGAAGTCGGAGGATCCACAAATTCTCCTGGAAGTCGGAGTGTCGTTCCATTAACGAGTTGAGGTGCAGTGTATCCAATATCAGGCTTCAATGCCTTGCGGATACATGGTAAGACAAGTGGAAAAGCGTCTGTCCAATGTGGAACGTTTGCAGCTGATAGAGAAGCTTTAAGTTGTCGGTGAAAACGTTCGACCAACTCGTTTGCTTGTGGGTGGTAGGCGGTCTTTCGGAAGCGAGTGATTATTAATAGCGTGGTCAGACAACGGAAAAGTTCAGATTCAAACTAGCGTCCGCGGTCTGTAGTGATCGTTAAAGGGCACATGAAATTTGCCACCCATCGTTCGACGAAGACGCGAGCGACTGTTTCAGCAGTAATGTTATCAATATGTACTGCTTCTGGCCATCCAGTGAAACGGTCTATGCATGTTAAGAGAAATAGGTATCCGTTTGAATCGGGTAAGGGTCCTAGCAAATCTAGATGAACATAGTCGAAACGAGCATCGGGGGGTTTGAAAGAGCCTAAGGGACATTTGTTGTATCTAATTACCTTAGACTCCTGGCGGCTAACACAGGAGCGTGCCCACTTCCTCACGACTTTATTCATACCAGGCCAGCAAAACCGTTCGGCTATAAGCTTGATGAATGCACGAACAACTGGATGGGAAAGATTGTGCAACGTTACGAAGACGTTGCTTCGGCAATGTTTTGGTACGATCGGACGATCCCTACCTGTAGATGCGTCACATAATAAGGTTTCCTGACCTGTTCCTATCTGTTCAAGACGCAGCTCGAGGGTTGTCTAGGATAACTCAAGCTGAAGATCAATGTCTTCTTTTTTGAAGCTGACTGAGTTTAAGAAGGTCGATTACTTGGAAACTGTTCAAGGAACTCATACGAGACAAGGCGTCTGCGACTACATTGTTTGCTCCAGAAATGTGTTGTATATCTGAAGTAAACTGCGAAATGTAGTCTAGTTGTCGAGACACTCAGGGTGAGTACTTGTCTGAAGATGAACTTGAAGAGAAAGTAAGAGGTTTATGATAAGTAAAAAGCGCGAATTCTCTTCCTTCGATGGAATATTGGAAATGTCATACAGCAAAATACATAGCTAGGAGTTCGCTACCGAATGTGCTGTACCTAGATTCAGTGTCTAGCAACCGTCTCGAGAAAAACCGTGGTTGCCAAGAGTGGTTAAGCCATTGAAAGCCGTTTAAAGTGCGCAACTGCCTAATCGTAGTCGGTTCTGGGTAATCCATAATGGCCGCCATTTTGCTTCTAAGGGGACGGATGCCTTGAGCATCAAAGGTGGGTCTTAAAGAGTTTATTCCGATTCGGCACTTCTGAATGTTGGCAGTAATGCCATGCCTTTGGAGTCTTCCGAAAACAATGTCCAGATGCTGGAGATGTGATTCTCAGTCTGGACTTGCTATTAGACAGTCGTCAACATACGCATGAACGAAGTTTAGACCTCGGAAGACGTAGTCTATGAACCTTTGGAAGGTTTGAGCGTCATTTTTAGGCCAGAAGGAGTTATGATGGCGGTTTTCGGAATGTCGTTAGTTGCCATGCGTATTTGATAGTAAGCTTTATCTAGGTCGATTTTCGAAAAGACAGTTGTACCTATTAAGGTAGCTGTCTAATCTTGAATGTGTGCAAACGGGTAACGATCGGGAATGGTTTCAGCATTCAGACATCGATAATCACCAATCGATACGCCAATCGTTGCTGTCGTTTTTAGGGACCATGTACAAGGGAGTTCGAGTTCGTTTTTAGCTAACCTAAGCTTTAAGGGAGCCAGTTGGCGTGCTTTTGAGAATACAGGTGGTCCTGTAGTCGAGATGTGATGTGTAACATCACTGGTTACACACGGCAATTTCGGTTGTGGTTGACATATCCCGGAGTGTTTATCTACTAATGGTTGATATAAGGGGTCTATGACGCGCTTAATTGTGACCGAGAGTAATCTGCAACCAGAAAAAGGAGTTACGCAAACAGAAAACGTAGTGTTTTCGTTTATTAACATTCGTGAGCGTGTGTCGATTACTAGATTGTGGTATTGCAGCAGGTCTATACCAATGATTGGCATAGAAACATCTGAAACAACGAAGATACAGTGAATGGGTTTGCGTAAACTCACGTTGAGGTAAATGTACATTTTACTACACGTAGCTATTGGTTATCCATTCGCCGCCGTTAGGCTCAAAACAGACTTGTGAAGTCTGTCGTTGGAATATGCGGGAAGAACGCTAACTTCTGAGCCAGTGTCGACGAGGTAGCGAACTTTCGTAGTCAAATTTGTGACGTATAAAAGACGGCTGTGTTCGCCGGCCGCGGTTGCCGTTAACGCGTGCCGGCTGGGAAGTTTCACGAGTTTTCATTTGTGTCAGCCGAGTTCGGCTAATTGCAGGTTTTCGTGCAATTTCTGGAAGACTTACGATACTGGTTAAGATACCAGCACCATTCGAAGTTACCAGTTCCACGTGGTCTAGAGACAGATCGTCTACGTGAGACACTTCTACGTGGAGGTTTTGACCGACTACGGTCATTACAAAATCTTAGATATCATGTGAGCGTTTGACATAGTTTGGCTATGTCAGTCGGGGTCGATTGAGGTTTTACTTTGACGGAAAAACCAGGGCGCTAGTCGACTTCGTAATTTCTAAAATGCGAAAAACAGATGAAGCCAGTTCGTCTATGGCGATGATTTGAAACGACAGGTGAACAGCTTGCAAATGTTCACGGCATAAAATGTTTAAATATAAAAATTATAAATATTATTTCTCAATGTGGTTTACTTTTTGCAAATTATCTAATGAACTGCTATTCAATGATGTATAACATGTACATGTACTTTGGAATTGAAACTTTACTATTTACACCTGGTCTTACTCGCCAGGTCATATAGGAGTACTACCCCTAACTCAGGGTCTGGAGAGTCGGAAACATGAAAATTTCGCAATTGAGGTAAATATGATCTTGGTGGTCTTGTCTTACTATTCCGAGCGTTCTTACGCAATCATTGATCGAAACAATTATACATGTGATGTGAGTGTATATACGAATTATGCAAATGGTCCACCAGAGTGCTTGATATCTGTGTGGTTGCGCCACAGGATTGGGCTGTGCCTTTCAGATTGAAGCGTTGAAGCGTGAATAGTGTCTGGTTCTCCTGTTTAGGTGAGCCGGGTGCTAATATAGCAACCATCCTACAATCAATTGCGATTATAGCCAATTTTGGTTAAGCCCTTTTTATAACTTTCTTAACAGACATCGTTATTTGGATAGTAACAATTTGCATATTCTTTGCACTGCTATACCACTAGAACACATGACACTCTATCCGAAATGTTGACTGCTTAAACATCATTCGATGACTCATACTCCACCCCATATATGTACTCACGCAAATATTATTATCAGTCTTTGTTTTGGTTTGCTGTGCCCTTATTAAATTTGGCTATAAATTGCCTATGTAATTGCTTGCTATTCGCTTGCCAGCTCCTCGTTCGTTTCCTTCGCTTGTTCGCCTGTTCACTCGCTCTCTCGCTTGCCGCTCACTCGCTCGTTGATATTCGCTCAGCTGTTGTTAACTTTCTGACTTGAGTTATTCGACAATAAACTGTAGTTGCTGCTATCCTTTATCTTCTGTTTTTATTCACCGTTAAGATTAGAATTATAACGGTTATGGAAGTAAACGATCAAAAAAAGAAAAGAAGTTGGTCGCGTAATGGATGAAGAGATAGAAATCGATCATCTCCAAGGGACTCCGAGATCCTACTATATTCTGGTACCATCAAACATTTGGGTACATAGCTCGAAAATGCAGATCTTCATGCAAATTTAAACGATCGCGCCGATTCTCAGTAATGACTATGACAATCAATTCAGCTCTCAGGAGCAATCGTTTATTTTATGTTCTGGACAGAGTAACAGGCGCGCAATTTTTAGTAGACACGGGAGTCGAAATAAACGTCGTTCCCACATTGAACAACGAAAAACAAAATATCGATACTGCGCTAACTATTAAAGCAGCGAATAGATCCGACATAAAGACATATGGCAAGCGAAAACTAACCTCTAATTTCGGCCGTAATATTTCACTTTGCTTGGAATTCGTCACCGCTGATGTGTCCGTACCCATAATTGGTATCGATTTCCAAAAGAATTTTGACCTATTAGTAGATTCTCGACGAAATCAACTAGTGAATGGAGAACGCTCAGTAGTCATAAGAGGAGTGACCACCGATCATGTATCTATGAATTTGGTAGTGTTGAAAGATAAGGACGAGCAATATAAGTCCCTTCTAAATAAGTTCGCCGATTTGACGAGGGCGTCGTGCGACAACGGGGATCTTAAACATACAGTACAGCACCACATCATTACGGAAGGTCCACCGACTAAAGTAAGAACGCGAAGGTTGGACCCAAAAAGGTTAAACATTGCGAAACGAGAATTCGAAAAGCTAATGAAACTTGGTATCATAAGGCCATCTAATAGCCCTTAGGCATCTCTGTTGCCTATGGTTCCCAAAAAGAATGAAGAATTCAGAAACAGTACATAAGAACCGATTTCATTTTTCTCGAAGAGATTAAGTCTTACACAAACGAGGCACAGTACGTTGGGAAGAGAACTATTAGCGATTTACTTGGCAATTAAGCATTTCAAACATATGATAGAGGGTACAATTTTCACGGTGTATACGGATAACAAACCCCTCACGAAAGCATTAAACGCCAAGCAGGATAACTATTCGCCGAGGGAAATTCGACAATTAGAATTTATTTCCCTATTTACATCTAGTATACAACATTTTAAAGGTAATAATAACAAAGTGGCAGATGCGTTGTCCAGGATAACGATAAATGCAATTATTACAAATGGAATTGATTATCACGGTCTCCCGAAATTACCAGAGACGGACATCGAACTAAACAAGCTAACATTCAATGACACGACGTCATTAAAATTCGAAGATGTTAAGTTCGGCAACGCGAAAGTAATATGTGACATGTCGGCTGGCCGACCTTGCCGATTCATCCCTAAACCATTGCGACGGAAAGTATTCGAAAGTATCCATAATCTATCACACCCAGGAATAAAAGCCACGATGAAATTATTCAGTGAGCGTTTCGTATGGACGAAAATGAATCGCGATATAGTTAATTGGACACAAGCATGCATGAAATGTCAAAAAGCCAAAGTATATCGTCATACTAGCTTGCCAATGGGTTCGTTTTCACAGCCATACACTCGATTCGAACATATACACATCGATACCGTGCGACCACTGCCAGTTTCGAATGGGTACAACTATATTTTTTACATGCATCGATAGATTTACCTGATGGCCTGTAGCGGTGCCAATAAAAGACACCTCAGCCTAGTCTGTAGCAAAAGCCCTAATCGAAAATTGGATTACTTATTATAGTATACCGGCAATTATCACGACCGATAGAGGAGCGCAGTTCGAAAGTCGACTCTTCCAGCAGCTTACAGAACTCTTCGGAATTAAACGTATTTGAACAACATCCTAACATCCAATGGGAAACGGAATGGTTGAACACCTACATAGGCAGTTGGAAGCGTCCCTTACATCTGTCATTGTCAATAACGATTGGGCTATAAGCTTTCTTTAGTCATGTTAGATCTAAGAACGATAATTAAACAGGATATGGGATGTTGTTCAGCCGAGTTGGTATATGGAACTACTTTACGTATACCCGGAGAATTTTGCGCTTCAGGTAAAAGTTTTCGACTGATGTAGTGAACTACGTGCAACGCCTGAAGAAACACATGAACGATCTTAAGATAGCACTTCCCAGACTGCAACAACGACGAGTATTCGTACCTCAGCAACTACATAATAGTACGCACGTATTCATCAGAAGAGACAATGTACAACCACCTCTGCAGCCAAACTATGAAGGTCCATTTAAAGTGTTTACGAAGACAGGATAGTCACGATAGCAAAGCTGGGAAGACAGACGTAATCAGTATCGATCGAGTGAAACCAGCTTTCATCGATAGCAATTTTCAATCGACAAGCACAAGCCTCTCGAAGACAATCACATCGACGAAACACGAATCTCAAGAATCAACGACGCTAATGCTCTAAAAAGAAGAGACCCCGATAACGACAAAATCTGGTATCAGAGTAAGATGGCCGCAACGCTATGTCGCTACAATCTTTTACTGAAAATTTTCTGCTACTTTGAATATTAATTATAATACTTCCTCTTCATTGTATACATATAGATTATTAAGTTCATGTTATACGCTATCAAACTCGGCACAGCTTATGTACACCCTTACGCTTATACGTGTAAATTTTTTCGAAGCGATACCATATTCCTTCTGTTTCTTACAGCTATTTTGTATAGCCTAACGGACGAGCACGAACTAAATGCACATTAACTTCAATCTAATTTTACACAGGCCCATATTTTCAAATTATTGTGACTACGCTATTCAATTTACTGTAGTTTATGCAAACACAGACTTCTTTTCATTTATCTTTGTTTACATGAGAGAGTAATATAGCAAACATCGTACAATCAATTGCGATTATAGCCAATTTTGGTTAAGCCCTTTTTATAACTTTCTTAACAGACATCGTTATTTGGATAGTAACAATTTACATATTCTTTGCACTGCTATACCACTAGAACACATGACACTCTATCCGAAATGTTGGCTGCTTAAACATCATTCGATGACTCATACTCCACCCCATATATGTACTGACGCAAATATTATTATCAGTCTTTGTTTTGGTTTGCTGTGCCCTTATTAAATTTGGCTATAAATTGCCTATGTAATTGCTTGCTATTCGCTTGCCAGCTCCTCGTTCGTTTCCTTCGCTTGTTCGCCTGTTCACTCGCTCTCTCGCTTGCCGCTCACTCGCTCGTTGATATTCGCTCAGCTGTTGTTAACTTTCTGACTTGAGTTATTCGACAATAAACTGTAGTTGCTGCTATCCTTTATCTTCTGTTTTTATTCACCGTTAAGATTAGAATTATAACGGTTATGGAAGTAAACGATCAACAAATATCGGCACTACACTACTATTCTGTTAAATGAGAGTAGAATTGGATTTGAAATCCACTCACTTATTGAGTTCATGCATTAGTACTCGGGGAACAGTTGAAATGAACTGAAAAATACTGGACTTGACAGGTTTAAATACATCGTCATGGATAAATGAAGTCGCAATCTTATTCCGCTTTTTGTAAAATAAATGCAGAGATTTTTTATCATTCCAGGTTTCAATGGAACTTGATGAACAGTCCGTGTTTCAAAATAGATGGACTATGTCATACAATCCTTAGAAATTTGAAGCTGCAAACAATACATTTATCCACGCATCCAAATATTGCATAGTCATTTTAAAACAGTAACTACTAAGACTATGAATTTGTTATCTTAATAAAACCTTGTCTTTTTTTAATATACAAAAAATAAACACTGTAGTCAGAATCACGCAACCGGTAGATGTATTAATGTGATGACGACCAATTTGTTTCCCAAGTGTAATGTATAGACAAACACTTCACGGCTCATGTCATGCGTACTGAGTGTCCATTGTTTCAAGTAGAATTATTTAAGATATTGCGCAAATGTAAATACTTCTGCGATTATCAGATCTTTGATGGTGAAGTAGACAATTCATTGTTTACACAAAAACACAATGGTCATACAACTTCCGAATCTAGGCAGTTGACATTTGTTAGAAAGGATTCATGGCAGTCTCATTTCAATGACGTTCACTTCAATGTATTTATTTTCATTCTATTTGGTGAGAGCATTTCACATTACACAGTTAATATACAAAAAAATATTTTCAGTGTTACATCTAAGAACAACTTGTTCATCGTTTGCATCTTAAAGTCTAAGCACCAATGGTGTTCTTATTGTAGAGGCCACAGTCAAGATAACTATCCTATTACACCCAAATGAGAAGATAGCTTTCTATTGTGATAACGTGATGTGAAAAATTTAATGGAAATTTATTTTGTTACAAATATTTCAGATCATTCTACTAATTCATATTAACCAATACTGTCAAGTGTATCTCGTTACTTTGAACATGATAAAAAAGTATCTGCATCTAATTTTGTGGAAACAGACTAGTTGACACTATTATCAATTCACCAAAGAATAAATATTCAAGCATGTGTTAAGGACAGTGAATAATCAGAAGTGAATTCCAATCCCAAAATCAGTGATGTGTTCAAATAGTAGCGTACTTTGAATGCTTGAGTACTGAACGTAAACAGTCATATTCTGTTGATCTTAACTTCCTGTAATGAAAATCGACTGTTCATAAAGTTCATTTTGGAACATCCTGAGTGCAGCATCCTCTCCACTCTACACATTTACATTTCATTTCAACGGACGACGGTAGTCATCTCACAGTTTATCGTTTCATATCATGTTAGAGAGATATTTCGTAATTCTGAACCCAAGTTGACAAGAATATTTATACAGATAGGATGAAAAATTAATGGAAAGATAACGTTGAATACAGGTATGCCCAGTGTTAGTGTGATTAGTTGTCTTTGAATGAGATGATCTAAATGATGATACATTTCTCCAGTAATTATTCGATTTAATATCAAAGAATGTGTGGTGAAAAATCTTGCCTCGGATATCCAACCCTCTTTTTTTCAGATTCCCAAGGAAATTGAAGAAAGTGAGTGGCAATCGAAAATCTATGGAAGAATAAATTGTGGATCATTTCAGAATATCTTGTAAACACTTTGATATATGGTGACGTACATCATCAATCATTTGATAGTGTCATATTATTTTTTATTTGTACTCAGTCATGGGCATGTCGATGCAGAAAATTTATGAAATCTACCAGAACATTCGAATAAAGCTTCCAAGGAGTGAAGAATGGTCAGTTGTTTCTTTTGTAAAATCAGATGGTGAATATGTCATAGGAGTGTCGTGGATAATTGTGCGGAGTAAAATTGGGATACTATTTATTAACACACAATGTCCAAATGTTTATGAATACTGAGAATTCAACGTTAACTAAATGTTCACATTTCTCGCACTAGAATTGCAGTGTCACACCTGATTGAGAACGACAGTGTTGGCTAATTCAGAATGTGTTTGATATTCGTGACCAGGTCTTTTATTCAGAGGATAACTCTAATTAACTGAATTGAAATCCAAGTATTTATGTCATCGATTCATCAAAAATCTTATTTGTTAATATTACAGAAATGATTTGAGTTATTGATTTGAGGTGTGGCTTCAGCTTTATACGCTAAACTTTATCGATAATGAACTTCAATATTCATATTTGCCGACGCTCACTCAATTAGATCCTCCGAGTGAAACAACCGACTTGTATGAATGTCCTTACCCCAAACGTTTGGAGGGCTATTTGTGAAATCCTCGTACACATGATTACCGCTAGACGCAAACAAATATAGATATATGATATCTAGCAGACAATATATCCGCTAATTTATTGACTAGCAGCAAGACAGTCAACCGTGCAGTCCTCAGTCATCTCACCACTCAATGCATAAGAAAGTGAGTTTTGTAAGAAGCAGAAATAAAGCAGTGCTACTACAAAACTAATATTTTCTTTATGAAATGCTCAATCATCTTGTTTCATTGAAATAAACATGTGATGTTGAAAGATGAAGAATAGTTTAGTGTATAGCAATGAGTGAATGTGATCAAATGGTAAACCGTGTTTTATGAATGGATGTGAGAAGTTCATCAAACGGTGATAATTGCCACTTCATATTGTTTGTTTGAGACCTCCCATTGATGTTCTGGTCTGAAGTTGATCGGTCTCTTGTTGATAAATGCATATCGATGTTGCATAAGGTCACAAGCATTGTGCGTGAAGATGGATAGAGAATAGCAGCGAAATCAAATTTTTACTCTCAAAATTATTCGAAAGATTAATTAAGCAATTCAACGTCTGAAATAAAGCCTCACACCGTTGCAAAAGTCATTTGACATATGGACTGCTTATCTAAGTGGGTAACGAAAATTGGTTTGAAGTGAACGTAACTGAGCTTCAGTGTTTGATAAGTCCTAGATAAGTTGAAACGCATGTCCAAGATCACCTTACTGGTCATCATTTTTCTTTAATTTGTAGATTTCGATGTTGCCTCAGTGTAACTAGCATTGTGAATTAATATGTAGCGAACTGTTTGTAGGTTTTCCGGACGCTCAACTGACTCCATAAAGTAACTCAGAAATGAACTTATTTCATCAAACTTAGTCAAAGCATAGTGTGTACATGTCTGATTCCGAAGAGTTATGGAGATACATCAATTTCCTCTGTGTCAAAATTTTTCACTTATTCTTTATATTCGAAGTAGTTTCGTTAAATTCAATTATGCTGTTGTGAAATACAATTGAAGTTGTAGTTGTGTGCTGAATTTTGCATTATGCATTGTAATGACAGTTTCCATTGAATGAAATGTTCACTTAATTCAGATATCACCATCACATCATCGAATTATAGTTAAAGGTTTTGTATTTTTCTTTTCTTTTGTTTATTGACTTCAGATGAAATCACCTCATTGTTTTCATAGAAACGTGTTCGAAATACATTACAAGTGAAACATGCGAAAAAGCAGAGACATCAACTATGACATGTATTTGGTGTGAGATAGCAGAGAAATGTATAGAAAGTAACGATCAGGACACTCATGGCTTGAAAGTAAATGACTGCCGTGTTAAGGTGATTACTTATTAAACTTAATAATAATAACTTAATGATAGCAACGACGATGATAAAGATCAGTTCTATGAAAGGCTGCAATCAATTATAGATAAGTGCTCACGAAAGGACCTCACCATCCTGATGGGAGATCTAAATGCTAAAGTTGGAGTGAACAACACAGGATATGAAGATGTAATTGGACGACATGGATTAGGATTAGGTTATAAGCGGCACAATATTCCCACACAAGCGCATTCACAAAGCTAAATGGATCTCACCGGACCAAACCACAGAGAACCAGATAGATCACATCTGTATCAACAAAAAATTCTGAAGATCAATGGAAGATGTGAGAACCCGGAGAGGAGCTGACATAGCTTCAGATCACCACCTGGGTGTGGCCAAGATGAGACTGAAGCTAAAGAAACACTGGACAACTGGACAAACAGCACTACAAAGGTTCAATACAGCCTTCCTTCGAGATACTGACAAGCTACATGAATTCAAGATAACTCTCAACAACAGGTTCCAAGCTCTACAGGATCTACTAAAAGAACAAGAAACTACTTTGGAGGACAACTGGAAAGAGATAAAAGAAGCACTAACTTCAACCCGTCAGGTGCAATGCTTCCTTTACGTTGAACCAGTAAACTAAGGATCGAAGCGTCGCTCACCATCAGCGTTTGAAAGTGTATTACTTCTTCACCTCATTGAATGCGTCGTAATATCAAACGTACGAAATGAAACCGTAAATTCATGTGAATTGTCATAATACGCCGATGAAATCCGTCGAATGTAAGAAGCCTAAACTATTGAAATTTTGATATTTAGTAAAACCTACTAAGTTTTTGATAATTTTTAGAAAATAACCAACCAAATAACCAGGGTGAATTCTAATGAAGCGATTTTAATCAAAGAAGCCAATTGGAGAATGACCAGTTGCAGTCCTAACACATCGATGGGAAGATTCAAACAAACAATACTAAGTGAATTTAAACTTCACCCCATCACACAAGCAAGTGGCTATCAGGACTCAGTGGCCGAGTGGATAACGCGATGGCGTTTGAAGCCAGGGTACTGGGTGAATTTAATTTCTAACGTGGTTAAATAATGATGTATATAAACAATGAGACTGAACGTAGTTGTTGCCTTGACGTGTTGATCAGGACTGCCTACCGTCATAAATCAACTAATACATGTAGGCTATAAAATGTATTGCTTACCGTCATACTTTGTCAAACTTTTTGTTGTAAGATTAGTAAGACTAAAAGCAGTAACTTAATGCTCGAGGGCGATGTCAAGCTAATGAGTACATAAGCCTGTGACAGCAATAATGTACTATCATCAAACCGCCCACATGTAAAGTAATGTTGCTTTATCATAACTGATGTAATGATTATAAAGAGACAACTGTGAAAGTGTGATACTTCACCTTATCCCATCAACTTATGTCTCCGTTGGATGGTCTTTTTGAAGCACAAAGCCAACACATCAAGTGCTCTACAATAAAAAGAGTGTGCGTGATGGGCCACAAGCAGTTGTCCATAGAACTGTGGGGTCACGTTTCAACGTTCTTAAGACCATCATAACTTGATGAGCTGATAATAGAAATATAATCAAATATAAATATGATTTATCTAGGAGAATAATATATGAGAAATCCCATGCAATTAGGGATGAACTTTGATGGTCTTGTAGTGTCGGTTACCATCACTGATTATCAGTCATATGAATGTAATGATAGAGAATGACATTCATTATTATTTCTAAAATTCTTATCACGCTCAACGAACTGAATTCATACAAACTCACCCGATTCAGATGCTTCTATAAACCCAACACACACTATCCACCATTATTCGAACATTCACAATTATGCAATCAACCTGGAGTTCACAGAACAATTGAATTTGAAATAAATATTAGGGAAATTTTATTATCAAAGTGTTTTTTCAGTATACTAAGTAGTCGATTTACTCAAATCTTCAACTGAGTAAACACATAAGATGATGTTTGGAGGTGATCAACAGGAAACTCTGAACCCGATCCTCCTGCTACTTGTCACTAATCAGCAACGTGTATCTGTATTCTTGAGGTAACTGATGCTATTTGACGGATTCGATCTCGGAACACACAGCTTCAATAGGTATTATGCTCATTGGTGATGGTTTGAGAGAGAATGTGATGCGAGATAACAGTCTACTAGTTGTTTGTTATTTTACTTGTTGGCACTTTGTCATCTTCATTAGAGTCAAGTGAACGCTAATCTTTTACAATTACACTGTACTCGAGACCATAATGTATCAGACAACAAAGGAGAATGGTTGAAGTGATCAGGAAGGTGATATTTTCCAACAAAAAGATATTATTCTTGATCTACCATATTTGTTTGAGCTAATCACAACGTGTGCTACATTTGCCCACTCAAATCTTTTTGCACTGAGGACTGTTAAATGACGAATCAGACAGGAATATCTATTTCAATATTACATACATATTCATCACATTTCCTATTTGTGTTCTTCCTGTCTAATGTGCGTTTTTTCATATGAAATACTTTTATCAAGGTAATAATAATGATGATAATAATAGTTTACACTACCTGATCGTGTGATTATAAGAAAGAAAAACCATCAGTTTGTTGACCTCAGATATTGTTTTTGCAAATGTCATTTGTTTGAACTTTCTTGTTGTTTATCACTACCTTGTAATCTAACTAAATATATATGATGGTTTATTCATTTGTATATTTAGCCTGATATAAATCTTCAACATAATGAGGAATATTGTTTACTAATGATGCTTTCATATAACCGACAGTCACTTGAGTATACGGAACATAGGTGAAATAAAATTTCATTTTAAAAATGGTTACTACTAAGTATAGAGAGACTGAAGTTTAAACAAATAGTTTTCATGTGTACTCATAGATGGCCTTGCATCAGATATGCATAAACACTGTAATTATTACTCATCTAGTATCAAATGAGTTCAGTTATCGTTATCTTGAAGATATGTCTGTATCCTCACTACATCAAGCCAAGGAACTATCAATAATATTTCCGGTTTGTTTGATAATGTAATTTCCTCCTAATTTTGCAACAATATCGAAATGAATGTCTCCATAATGAAGCATTTGTAGAAGAATCCGTTGATAGCCTGCCAATTATGCTAGTCTCCATCGTCAGCAGCATCACAAAGAGTTGCACAGTGGCTCTTTTTCATGTGTGATTATGAAATTTCGCTACAAGAATCGCGAAGATGATTTTGCGTTAATAGCTCAATATACAGTCAGATTTGGAATGTGAATTTTTGAAATGTAATCCGATTTAATGTCTCTGAATTGTCTATAGCTGTTCATTGACATTACGTTCACTATGATAGAATACTGTAGTTATCTGTGCTGATCTGTTCATAAATGCGTATACATAGGGAATGATAAGCAGCTAAAAGCAGAATCTTGACGTACACTACGGTACATCAAGAATATTCGTGAAACGAGTTGGTATAAGTAAGTGAGACATACAAGCACTTATGAAGCAACTAATACTCTTAGTGTGGTTCAAATACATAGCACAAAATTTTGATAATCACTACTGCATTCATACGAATAATAAAAAAGTTTGCAAGTTGAGTTAAATATTCTCGATCCGCTCAAGTATCACATCAACCAACCTTACAGACTCCAGAGCAATAGATCGGCATAAATAATTTCCTCGATCGTGATATGCACTCATCGATCTTCAAATCATTTGAAGACGCTAGTGAGTTCCTTCTTCTTTCAATTAATCGACACCAAAACAAATTTTCAAGGATATTAAGATTCGCTCAGATAGAACACCATGCCAGCGAAAAGCAGGAAGAGTTAGCTACAGACTAAAAAGAATAAACTCACGAACGCATCATAATCTCGAATGTCGAAAAATGAAGTCCGGTTCTCCGAGAACATCTAAGTTTGCGACAATGCAACCACCAAAATACTCACCTCAATCTCTTCAACTTCAAAACTCAAAAGAAAATAATCACGATGTAGCTGGTGCCTATTATTTTAATAATGCTGACTTCGAATCAACTCAAAGTAATTGTACTGATTAGAATACGGATAGCACAGTCCGAATTGCTGTTAGTGAGACAACTGGTTACAGTGACCGTGCAACGAATAATGGGGAAACTGGTCATTACAATTTTATAACTGACCACACACCTAACGTCAATATATTTGTACATTGCAAACCATTGCAAGCATGTATAGCAGTAGACGATCTAGAACATGTTTTACATACGTCAAGCATAAAAAGCAATCTGAATTGTTAATAGACACCTGATTGCACACTTAGACCTGATAGCCTTCTTGGCCGGCTCCCAATATGTACACTATTCTTTTATCACATGTTATATACAATAACGGTGAGAAGCTTTTTGCACTTCCAACGGCTTTTTTGCAGGCACTAGGGTATATATTTTAAAGGATGACAAATTCGCTTAATTCATTTCCCCTCGCAACACAAGTTTTACATTATTCAATCATACGAATATTTACGAGGCCACCAATTGTGGTTTATACTCCAACCTGCTTCACCATGATTATTCTGAATTTCTTATTATTTCCTTCAATGCCAGCTCTCTGTTCAAGAAAATTACTCTTCTTCAAACCATTTTATTTCTTGTAAATACAACTATTGTACTTGTCACGAAAACGTGGTGCAAATAATCTATATCCGATTACTCCTTGCATATAGATAACCACGTGCTCATTCGAACTGATAGATGTCATGAATAAAGAGGCGGTACATTCGGCGTGCAAATATACGGATAAATCTCTGGATGCTATAGACGAATCCACTTGGGTTAATGTAAACTGTGAATCTCAAAATTATCTACCGGTGAGATGTATATATATACCACCTCTTGCAAACTCTAAGTTCGACAGATTACTACCTAACATCTTTTCAATTGCTTCACACCAACCACATGCTGTAAAAATCATCGGGGGTTATTTTATTCTGCCCAAAATAACATGAAGTTCGACTTCCGTTCTAGGTCGAATTCACAAGTTAGCTGAAACACCAGAACTTTATGCATTAGTCCAACAGGTCCGGCAACCATCTAGAAAGATTAATATACTTGATTTACTGTTAACAATCAACATAGATTCTATTTCAGTGCATTTCAGACATGAGATTCAAAGAGTGATTAAAGAGTTGTATTGAGTAAAAGTCATTTCTCAGACACCCTTCAATTGAATTTTAAAGCTGCAATGATGTTCAAGAGTATACACTTTCATCAACAAACCAGGAAACGGATTGAATTTTATATTCGTTGTTTACCTTGGGAAACTTATTTTACCGCAAACAATATTGACATTACGCTTCTGATGTACACCACAAGCAGATATACTGCCTTGATGGTTCTGCTTTAAATATTCGCCACGTGGCGTAAATTGCCAATAGGAGCCAGGATACTTTTGAAATTTTCAAAAGAAAGTTGAGGAAATCAAAACGCCGCCACCACCAGCAGCATAAAGACTGGTATGCACTTTAGAGATACTTATTGTAATCAACAGAAGTACTTCATCTAAACCTGAGTATTTTATGAATATAGGAAATAAGGTCCCTGATAATGAAAGCTCGGAATTATCAACACGTCAGCTTTTAAAATCCTTTCTGAAGTCAAATTATCTTGACACGACCAAATTCTTCATAGTTGACAAAACATTGTTGATGACCCTGATATTATTTGTGAACAATTCAACCAGCATTTATCACAGTCATACAACCCGGCCACTGAAAGCTTTATCAATGCATTTCCAATGCTGATATCCAGACACGTATCGAAAATTGATTTCATACCCTTCAAAATGAAGCAGGCCATAGCTGTCCTGAAAAACTCTTATGACGAAGGACTTGAAGGGATTCCCTCATCACTTGTGAAAAATGGTAGTAGACAATTCCCATTATTTTGTTTAAAACCTTTCTACCTATCTATGGAACGTCAAATATCTGAGAGAATTCGGTCTACTGCACTCAGCTGTTTTTGACAATCTTCACGAATATTTTAAAAAATATGCACTTGATCAGCAGTAAAATGTCTATATTCGCGATGTCACCTAACAATGAGTTTTCGTGTCATAACTTCATAATTTGTGTCACGAATGTTAGAATGTTCGGAAACTTTTTTTCGGTTATTTGATCAGTCATAATTATCGACAACTAAAGGATTTAAATGGATGAAATTAGTTTGAACGATTTCGTGTCAGTCATTTCGGAAACTGTTTTAAAAATTTAATGTATTTTGTTTCCTATTCACCTAGAAGAACTTTGCGTCCTTAACTGATTAGACACTGTCAAGCAGATGAAGACAGTTCTAATGTCATCACTCCACTATGTCAGTAGCACACAAGAAATCTCCAAATGGTATGCATTCATATTATTTTATGCATCAACGTTTCTTGCTTTATTACAATATAGAAATGAGAACAGTGTGTGATGGTCGATACTTGATGTTATTCTTCAAACGTCGTAGTTTGTTCGTCTTGATATCCGTTACTCCGTATCACCCCAACGGTGTGTAAATCATGAAGCGAATACGAAGTGTTGATTGCGTTTATCATTGAAACACATACAGATATCCAAAATTGCAGGCACCAAAGGCAAACATGAAACGGTAGCGCTCTATAGCAGGTGAGTTAGCGTGCGAGTCGAATGAGCGAGCGAGTGATCAAGTCTATAAACGAGTCAGCGAGTATGTGATTTCTACTGACATAGTAAAAAACAGAGAACGTTCTTTAAAACGACCAGAATATCTCCTGAAGAATATCAACATCATTTATGAATTCGAATCTGTTGAGACAGACATAGCGGGCAGGCAATTTCAGTATTCAGGTGGAGATGCAAAATGTAGTAGATAAGTAAACACGTCAATGATAAAATAAAGTGACTACCAACACATCGACTTTCTTTGGTCTTCTATGACTATGCCGCGTCAATTCAACAGTCACAATTTTATGTTCACTAAAAAACATTATTCACTTCGTTGGTTCAATTTTCCTATCCTCTAGTCACTGTTTGGAAAGTTATTCACATTTATTTGATTCCCCGTTTCATATACTGTGTTATTTATTTTCTATATCAACAGTGTAAATTGTCGTTGTAGATAAAAACAGATAAAGTATAACAAAATGAATGGTATACTTGTTCTGACTTTGGCTAACAAAAGACTCTGTGCTCGACAGTCTAGAGAATAGTTAAGGACCACAGCTGTAGCCAATTCTTTCTTCCACGAAATGCCTAATGACGATAAAATACATTTCAATTCTAACGCAAAATACGACAAATCTTAATATGAAATAATGATTTACAATGTGTTCGATTTCACGTAAAATGTGGTGACGTCCACCTAACCACTATACAAGGCTTGAGTCGAAATTCAATACAAACATACATTTGATGAACAATGAAATATGTCTATCCAGAATATCGCCTAACCGTGAGTTAATCAATAACATTGATTGCTATGGAACGTGACACAAAACGTGATGTGGCATAGGTCATCAAAATGATTTTTCATGGCATCGTAACCAATAAGGATGAGACATATTTTAATGTCGAGTCTGAAGGCATTGTGGTTACAGATGATACATCCGTGGCTCCATAAACTGAAGGCGTGAAATCTAGTTAACTCTATACGACAAGTGTTACCAGACTCATTCGAAATAAGATAGTAGGTGATTTCAGTGTTCATTCATAGCTGAATCAAGATCTTCTTTGAATCGACGGACAAAGTATCTGTTTTCACTACATTTTGTCTAGACAAAAGTAGTAGTCACATGTCAAATGAAAATTTCATTCAATTTTGTTCTCTCTGCGTCGATGATTATCAGTCATATGAATGTAATGATAGAGAGTGACATTCATTATCATTTATAAAGCTCTTATCTTGCTCAATAAACAAAAGAAAATGTCATATAGTCTGATTATGCGGATAAAATCTGGTGATAAACAACAAGGAAGTACAATCTTTCATATTTCAACAATAAAGAGAACTGAGGTCAACAGACAGATCACACCATAACATTATGTAAACTATTACTATCACAATTCTTACTTTTAGAAAAATATTTCTTATGTGAAAATACATAATAATTCGGAAGAAATCAAATAGATTTGATGATTATATGTGATATTGAAACACGTATTCCTGACTGAATCGTCAAGTCACTGAAGTCGATGTGGATAAATTGGAGTGGACGAAAGAAGTGGGTGTTGTTTTCCGGTCATATAAATATAGTTCATCATAAATAATTTGTCCCCGTTGGACAATATTATCTTCTTGATCATTACAATCATAACGTTTTGTCGTCAAACACATTGTGTCGAGTGAAGTGGATGTGATAAAGAACACTATCTAGTTTTGCAATTACGTTAAGTCTGTAATCCGTCTACTCATAGGTGTTGCATAATTCAAGTCGAAACTTTGTTATATATATAATGCTTGCAACAACGGTTCGAAATGAGGAAAACTGATTGTACTCTAGAATAAAAGTTAATAATTTACAACGTATGCGGTCGAGTAAATGCGATCGCGTTCGCTGACCTCTCATCTCAGGTTGACTTACTTACTTCGAAGTAATCACTGCATATCGGAACTGAATGATGCCGCATATACTACATTTGCAGAGATCCAATGTGTTCAGCTCACGCCACATACCCTAATCATCCTAGCCCATCAACCACGCTGAGTGTGGCCTATGAATAATCCGATTTCGCCATGCGAGCCGTTTGGCAACAGAACATTGCAAAAAGTTGGCAACCTCTCGAATTTTTCTCACGATGCCTCACACACTCGGAGACGAGTTATAGCGCTTTAAGTATAAAAAAACGGCTAGCATCCTACTGTGCCGTCAAACATTTCATGCCCGCAGTAGAAGGTCAAAATGTCATCCTATTCACTGACAATAAACCTTTAACGTGTGCTCTGCATACAAAATCCGACGGCTACTCACTATGAGAGTGCAGATATTTTGAACATATCTCACAGTCCACGACAAACCATCGGCACCTCAAAGGCGAGTTGACCTTTGCTGACGATACTATGCCACATAATCGAAGTGAATGCAGTTACTTCCCCGGTCCTTGATCTTCCTGCCGTGGCTATCGTCCAAGCACGTGATTCCTTCTGTACAGAAACACAACATTCTACATCCCTCCAACGCCCCGAAGTACCTTCAACTTCCACCTTATGTACTATGCTGTGTGATAACACAACTGCTGTTCCTCGACCCATTGTACCCTTTGATGTACACTGTGTTCGTCTCGTCTTGGATAACAGCAGATGTTAACTTCTCAAAATCAACTGGTAGGAGCACTTTTGGGGAATCTATCAATTTAACAAGAGATTCCGGAACATGAAGGTATGGAGTCATATCTCAATCCAATCTCAGAATTCATTTTTGATGCAGACAGTGGTCACACTTCTGCAGCTCAGTTAGACAGAATTGAAGATATTTTCCGAATGGAAAATTCGGCATACTATATGTAAAGAAGTCTGTCATAAGAACAGTCTGTGAAACTAGAAATAGCTTGAGGTTTAAGTCAACGAAGTGTTCTCACGAGTATCAAAACAAATACATAAAGCGAATATTGGCTACATTGGCTTCAGGCATAGGAGATAATAGAAGGGTATGTGACTAAAAAGGTCAACAGGGTAGAAGAGCTTTTGCAGAAGCATAAGAACTTGTTCCAGAATAAAAAGGGATGCTGCACTTTAGTAAGGGCCAATTTTTTGTCCAAAACGTCGAGTTTCATATGCCACTACTGATGAAGTGGACAAAGAATAAGATTGACCGGAGAAATCCGTTTTATACAAACAGTTAATTATTCGACTTGGGAAGCATCAACTATTGTTTGGCAAAAAGTGAACAGAACTATCTGACTACAAGTGGAGGTTGGCGAAGATGCAAAGGACTTACTAAACAACAATATTTACCGCGGACTTTATACGTCTAACCGATTACCGTTTGGCCTGTGTCCAGCTCCAGCATAATAGATACTACGTTGTCCAACCTCGAAGGTGAAGCAGTTTACTTGGATGTTATTATAGTTGTTAATTCTTTTGCAGACGAACTGGTGGTAGCGTATACAGCAAATCGATTTCATACCTCGGCCATTAGAATACTTGCGAATGATTTTCAAATTCTATAGAAACCAAATGAAAATTTTGAACAAGATGATGTTTTATCTCGACTAATCGCGAATGAGAAGCAGGGAAGCGAAGATTCTATCATTGCACCGATATCATTGAAGGGAGACATACATCTAATATTACATGTTGCTATCAATCAACACCATTATTCGTGGAGGACATTAAACACTGTACTCTTGAAGACGTGGAGATGAAGCGGATTATTAAATATCACGCACATGGTGAGCCTACTCATATAGACAACAAAAACATTGAACAATATGCTCATCGAGGAAATTCCCTATCACCTGTGGACGTGTGCCTTATATTTGGAAGTCGAGTTGTTCTACCTGTAAGCTCACGCTGTGCTGTGATGTAAGAACTGCATAATGCAAACTAACGGCCAGCCCTGATGACTGCACTTGCACGTGGCTATGTATACCGGCCAAATATTGATGATGAGATCGGAGAAAATGTTGCGAGATGCTCCTCTTGTGCCAAAGCCATCTAAGCCTTTGTGGAGACGGAAATGCAGAGTTGGGGAACACTGACATATCCGTGGTCGAGAGTGCATGTATATATTAAAGAACTTATAAACGAGAAACATTTCTTCAAGTGGCTAGAGGTCCACTTCATGAAGTTTGTCTCGACAAAAGCTGCTGTGGAAATAGTGAGACAAGTATTCAGCTGCTTTGTGTTTTCAGATATTTATTGGTTTCAGATAATGAACCACAGTTTACATCTGCTGAATTTTCGAAGTAGTCAACTGGGAATGACGTGAGGCATATCAAGACACCCTCATACAATCCGCCGTCCAACAGTTTGGTCGAGAGGTTCGTGAACACGTTTTAAGTAGCACTACTTAAAGCCGAGAGAGAAGGCCAAATAGAAGATATATTTCCAAGATTTTTTTTTCACTCACCGTGCAACATCTAACCCAGCAACAAATAATCAAGAAGAAAGAGTAGAAGAACAGTGGGACTGTACTGTACTGTACCGTTTTGTTTATTTGTACTAAAAACACACACGTTTCGCCTGTAAACGTTCACATGATCACGGTATTATTTCGATACCACCATATCACCTATAAACATATCCTTACTACAATCTACAACTGTCCTTCTAATATTTATCATACTGCGAAATGTATCCTATTAAATGACATGTAATTGGTCTGAACTGATGATCATGTTCAACTGTAACCCGACACTCTCACACAATATTTAAAGAGGACAAGTAGCATATTCCGAACAAGGTTTCACGTAAAATGTCAGCCTACGTCAATGAATTCTCACATGAGTGACTAAATATATCCATGTTTGTATTGTCAAAATAGAAATGTCAACAACCAATGGCATATTTCTGGGAGTTATTATTAAGATGCATGTTTATGTTCATAGCTGGCTAATGTAACTCTTACACGCAAAATCATTGTAAATGGAAATAATTCCACAGACTGGAACAGAAAATGTTTACAGTAGCTTCGAAATTTAATTGAAGGTGATGATGATGATGAAAAATACTTCCGTTCCTACAGTGTTATATTAAATGAAATTGACAGGTCAATTGTCGGATATCAATATGGGTAAGATAGAGTAAGAGACAGTAATGTAATATCAGTGTTCATGGAATTCTATTTTTCAGGTTAGAAAGTACCGAAATAAATAATACCGTCTTAAAAATATCAAGTTTTAAGACAATCTAGCTGAATTATGAAGATTGTTAAGAGAGCTGTTCGGCTGTTGATGTGCTGTAATAAATCGTATATCAAAAATAATCGTCAGTCCTCTGATGGTTTAATTTTACATATCTGTTTAACCCCCAACTA